>NW_015166441.1:48945-49097 GCF_001447785.1 Gekko japonicus | reverse complement strand
CCGTGTAGAGCTCCGTTGAAGGGCTTAGTTTCAGAGTGCTCTTCGAGAAGGGCCAGGGACAAGCTGATCTTACTATTTACTTATCATTAATTATTCACTAAAACATTGGAGAGAATAGAGTGTGGAAATAACTTGAAATTAACTAGTTTACA
>NW_015166441.1:45048-45219 GCF_001447785.1 Gekko japonicus | reverse complement strand
CGGATAGACTGCATCTTGTCAAAAGTTTTTTGGTTCCAAAGTTTCTCTTCCTTTTTAGGGCCTTGCCGATTTTCATCACAAAGAAAGAGTTACAAACATGGCAAAACACTCTGACAAACTTTTTGTGGGAGGGAAAAAAGTCAAGAATATATGGAATGATAGTACATAGGA
>NW_015166441.1:44741-44851 GCF_001447785.1 Gekko japonicus | reverse complement strand
CGAGAAGAATTAAAGAAAACTTTTTACTGGCTACTGGCCTGGCTACATGGGACAAAACTAAGAACCTCCTCCCTACCGGGATTTCCCAGATGGCCACATTTACAGGACAG
>NW_015166441.1:43599-44552 GCF_001447785.1 Gekko japonicus | reverse complement strand
TAACAGGTTTAGGTACTTTTAGGAGAGAGCTTACATCTATGGAGAAAATTATTAAATTATACCCTTGCTACCCGAAAGGCATATTATCTAAATTATACAATGTGATTATTTCGGAGGGAGGTCATCAGAAACTTAGTTGCCAACAACGATGGGAAGAGGATTTATTGGCTTGCTGGGATGGAACAGACTGGAGAAGGTGTGGTCCTCGCCAGCTAATAACTCGAATGTCTTTAACATTCGGCTTCAATTTTTTAAATTGTTCTCGAGGTGGTACATGACACCGTGTAAATTACAGAAGATAAACATGAACAGTGATCCACGCTGTTGGAAAGGTTGCGGGGAGGTTGGTACCTTTATTCACTGCTGGTGGGCATGTCCACGGATGAGTAATTTTTGGGAGGACGTTCGGAAGGAGATCGCTGACATAACTTCGATAGATCTTAGTCTTAAGCCTGAAGTGTTTCTGCTGAACTACTGGGATAATGATATGGATGCTAGGAACAGGGAAATTATCTCGATGCTTCTGGCTGCAGCGCGTTTGACATTAGCGTCATGTTGGAGGTCTCCTCATCCTCCAACGATAGCAGCCTGGCATGAAAAAATATGGGATCAATTTGTGATGGCTAAGATAGCAGATAAAGTACATAGAGCTCAAATTTTACGGTCCTCTAACCTCAAATTTGAATCAACCTGGTTCCCGATATTTTCATTTCTTACTTCACGGGGCATATTGCCAATAAATACCTGTTACCAAAAATGGGTTCTGATGTAACATACTAAGAGTCGAAATTTAAAGGATGCTTTCGTTATTTGTTATTATTATCTCTGGGGCTTTAAGTTCAAAAATACCTGAATGATACTGTAACTCTTTTGTAGGAATGTCGAGTGTTTATTATTGGATTCTTTGCATGTTCTTGTTTGCTTTTTTATGAAAAATGAATAAAGAGAAATTT
>NW_015166441.1:30157-43580 GCF_001447785.1 Gekko japonicus | reverse complement strand
AAAAAAAAATGGAGAGGGATAATTGGGAGCAGTGTTCCCTCTAAGCTGAGTTGGTATGAGCTAGCTCACAGTTTTTTATCCTCCAGTTCACAGATTTTTGTCTTAGCTCAGGAAGGATGGCTCCAGAGCAAACTAATTTATGCAGCAGCCAAATCACTTGCTCACAAATTTAATGTCAGTAGCTCACAAAGTAGAATTTTTGCTCACAAGACTCCACAGCTTAGAGAGAACATTGATTGGGAGATGTAAAAAATCAGTCATATCCTCCATAGAAGAGGCATGTTAGCCAAATCCCCAGATGGTAGTGTTATGGCACAAGATTCCTTTCGGGTTTTGCCACAACAGACTAACATGGCAACCCCTCTAGAATTTGTCTCAACTACTGAGAACTTTCACGGGCTACAATCCTGAAGAACACTTTCCTGGAAGTAAGGCCTAATGAATAATATTGAACTTACTTCTGAGTAGGATCACTCCATGTCATTATCTGTGCAGGACTGGGAGCAGGGCCTAGTGCGGCCTGGTCCCAGAAGAGACCTGCATGGCAGTCAAAGCAGACAGCCTACAATCCCCATAAGGCTTAGCAACGGGCTATAGCCAATAAGAGTACAGAGATTCTGTGAGGAGACTGTTGCATACTGTGAGGAGAGTTCGGTATTAGCTGTTAACTGTGGAAAACGGGGTTCTTTCGTCTCTCTCTGCGGCCTGGTCACTGTGGGGACAGGCTGGTCTGGTGAGAGGAAAAGATCCCCCACTTGGCTCAGCATGAGTGTTAGGCAGGCTGTGGGCCTGGAAGTAGTAACCAGTTAGGAATAAGAACATAAGAACATAAGAGACGCCAATGTTGGATCAGGCCAATGGCCCATCTAGTCCAACACTCTGTCACACAGTGGCCAAAAATACCAGGTGCCATCAGGAGGTCCATCAGTGGGGCCAGGACACTAGAAGCCCTCCCACTGTTGCCCCCCCCAAGCACCAAGAAGACAGAGCATCACCTGCCCCAGCCTGTGAGTTCCTATCTATACCTTGTGGCTAGTAGCCACCGATGGACCTCTGCTCCATATGCTTTTCCAGTTCCCGCTTGAAGCTGTCCAATAGTAATTCCCTCTTCCCTCTTGAAGCTGTCCAATAGTATTAGATTCTGTTTATTTTGCCTTTTAACAACTGTTATATCTTTTTAAAGCACCTTGTCTTGTTTTTCCCCTGCCCAGTACTGTAAAAATAAAGCCTTTCTGTTTCACTGTTTCTCTGCCTTGGTCAACATGCTCATGTTTTCTTGGCTGTAAAAGGGGCATTTTGGATGGGCTTGAGAGGGTACCCTGGGCCTTCTCAAGGGACCGAAGTCCAGGGTGGTGGCGGCAGAAGGTGGAGACCCCCTGGGGTCATGACACTCCCACAATTACTTATTCAGTTTGTGCCACCGTTTCACTAGAGTTTATTCGAAGAGTTTGTTTTCAGCACAGTCTGAGTCCTGGAAAAAAATACGCCTGGGAAAGGACAAATGGCTGCAGTCCCTTTTCTTCCCACACACCTTAATAATTCAGTAGCATATGTAAAGATGCAGAGGAAGCAGGAGTAACTATGTTTGAATTTCCCAGTTAGGGTACAAATGAGAAAGAATGAGACTAAAACTTTAAAATATGGGTTGGGGTGGTGGTCTTGCCTTGCTTCTTACTGGCTTGGTTGATGGGCTTGGCTTAGCAGCACCTCAGGACAACCAAGTGTTTGCCTCAGTTGTAGTAAAGCATCCAGCCTCTGTTGGCTTCCACATGGGTTATCTCCCTCAGCTTCAATGCTGTTGGGGAAGTGCCCCCCCCCCGGGTTTTGCTGGTTTTTGTCCTATCTTTCTCAAACTTGTTTTGCTCCATAGTTTTGGGAAAGATCATAATAAATCATGGACGACTGCTGTGTGACTGCAGAAAATCTGAATTTTCCTCATCCAAATGGCAGCCATTTCCCCTGAGATTATCTCTGTAGTGACCATTTCCTCCACCTGACATAAGAGGTTTTATTTTTTTTAAAAAAAAAGTTAGCACTAAAATATCATCATATCAATATAATATAACAATGGACCAGTTTTCATTAAAAATACATCTCTGTCTCCTTCCGTTGTGAACATATAATGGGAAAGGCATATATCCGCAAAAGAAAGGGCTAGAGGCTTATCAGGTTTGTTTTTTTTACTGAAAGTTGGGAATTTAAAGGATCTGATGCACAAAGGCCTCTGGAATTTTGTCCCCATCTTCTCATTGTCTTGTGACAAAACTCTGATTCCACATTAGTCCTGTTCATTCCAATATAAGACTATGGAATGTGAAGTTTGAGGACTATGGTTTTAACCATGCACTTTATCCCAGCATTTTGGCACAGTACAAGGTGATAGTTTGGCAGTTACTATTTCAGATATTTTATGTTAAATAGAGGTATGATTGAGAATAGCTACTCTATTAAATAACAAGGAGATTGTAGTTGGCCAGGATATAATTACTGTATCAAAGCTGGAGTTCAGCCAATATGTCTTGTTGGAACATACTAAGGGAATTTTACAAGCTCAGTGAAACAACAGTGTACTACTGGTGCTGTAAATTTATCTCCCCAATGTAAATTTCCCCTACTGTGGAGGAAATGTTTGTACCAGTAGAAAAACTACACTGCTTGCTTCATCACAACTTCTTATACCTATTCAGTATTAAACAAACTGCATCAAGTTTATCTAAAGTGTTCGCATGAGAAAAGAGATGGGTCAACATGTACTATATGGAGTATCCATGGAAAAGAAAGGCATTAATAACTTTTTAACACCAAATTAACCAGAGCTTTCAAATAAGCTCAGGGGTTTATTAAAACATAATTAAAGGCCAGGATGGGATACTAAAGTTCTTTCAAAAAACAGTCCCCATATTGCATTATCTGCCAAACTCCATTACTTTGGAAACAATCCACAGCATGTTAATTAACAGTCTTGGGTTGAACAGAACAGAGTCCCCTGACAGAAATGAATGATGTTATTGTAACTATCTATGTCTCATGACATATGACCACCTTCTGTATATCAGAAACAGATGCCAATATCTTCCAAAGAATCTTGGCAATATTGATGACACATTATATGTTGAACGATGCCTCTCAGGACTTCAGCTAAAGAGTAATATCATTTTCCAACTTATGGTATTTGAAATGTTGTATCAAGACACATGATAAAAATGTGGGAATAGTAAGTGCTGACTGACTAGCTGAAGGATACCAGAATCTTGAAGAAGAAAGCCAGAGGTAACTCTGCCCACTTTTACCCCCTATGAAGGCTGGATACAATTAACAATTTGCCAAGTACTAACACTATTGGCTTGGATCCTATACAATTCCTTTGAAAGGTGTTCAGGAAAGTAGACCTTTACTCATCTCTAGGAATGGTGTTACCCTGAAAGCAGCCCTGGGTTGGGAGCAGTGTTCCCTCTAAGTTGAGTTGTGAGCTAGCTCACAATTTTTTAACCTCTGGCTCACACATTTTTGTCTTAGCTTAGGAAGGATGGTTCCAGAGGAAATTAATTTATGCAGCAGACAAATCACTTGCTCACAACTTTAATGCCAATAGCTCACAAAGTAGAATTTTTGCTCACAAGACTCCACAATTTAGAGAGTGCATTGGTTAGGAGATGTGTTTTTGAGACCTACACATCCCCTCATGACTCTTCATGCCTTACTATATCTGAAATTGCAGGAAAGATCCATGTTTGACATCATATCTAAGAAATTAAGATCAGTTTACAGGCAATGGAAAAGTTGATGTACAGAAAGTTCATGAACTACCTGGATTCCTGTGGAACCCCAGACATTTTCCTAACAATGGCTGTATTCTTTGGCTTCCTGAGGACTCATCAAAGTTTAGGCCATGATTAACAATCAAGGTTTGATGGCCAATAATCTCTCTCTTAGGATCATCCAGAAATCTTAGTTACAATGTACACTTCTCTAGAAACGTAATCATAAGCTCCAGGGCTATCACCCATCTCCTGGCCTTTGTTAACTGAAATTAATTAATACATTAATTAGGTCCGCCACTGAAATCCCATCATCCCATTTTCCCCATTGACTCACCTAATACCTACCCTCCTTCTCTCCTTCCCCATTATATTTTTGGACAATACAAAACCTGCCAATAAAAGTCAGGATTCTCACTTTTCCCCAATGGGAACAAGGTTCCTAGAATTTCTCCAGTCACAGACCACTCCAAAATTCCTCAGTCACAGGAAGAATTCTGGACATTAGCCCAAGGACAGAACAGATTCAAAATATCACTAATGGAATTTGGACTGAATTATAAATGCCCAGAAAAAGTGGGATAAAAGCTGCATCTTGGCACAAGCAAAGTGGGATTAGTTCTCCGTACTAGACAGGGTTGCCAAGTCCTTACCGGCTGCCAGTGGGGGGCTCCAGGATCTGGTCCAGGATCTTCATGCACACATGCAAAGCATACGCACTGCAATGACATCACCCAGAAGTGATGTCATCATGTTGTGAATGTCGGGGGTGACACTCTAGTTTTTGGGCAAAACTCTATGGTTCCACCCCAATTTTACCATATAGTTTTGCCCAAAAACTAGAGCTTCACCCCCCCAATGTTGGTGATGTGATGATGTCACTTCCAGGTGACATAATTACATCGCATTTTGGGGCATTTTCAGGTGAAAAGGGGCTCACATAAGTGGGGGAACCCCCACCCAGACTGATGGCCTGGCAACCCTAACACTAGATTGTAACTGTGCCACTACAAGTCACGATAAGACTTATTTATTTATTTACTTCATCTATACCTCTCCTTTCTCCTCAACAGGGACCCAAAGCAGCTTACCTCATTCTCCTTTCCTCCATTTTACAGGACAAGGTTTAGTTGTGTGAAGCTTCAGTATGACCCCCAACTTCTCCTCCAACACCGAAATCACCAGATACAGTCCTTTTACCCAGACCCCACCCCACTACTTTGGAACTTATTCAACTGTATTGAGACTGCTTTATCAGGCTACATATGAAACTTTCTCCTCTTTAATCTGCTTCCCTTTCTTTCCTTCTTCCCTGAACTTATTCCTTCCCTTCCTCCATTCTGAGTACCATTCAGAGAGAAAAGCCTTGACCTTTAACCTCCAATTTACTCCCCACCTTTCTATCCCTGGGGACACTGTATGCTTGCAATAAACACTGAGGGTAGGTTCTAACTTTGGACTCACTGATGAAGCAAGCATGTAGCATTACTAGGATGGGTTCCACACATCTGATTTGCTCATTGTTGCTTATTACCCAAATGCTTGTGTGATTCTATTATTAAGCCATCCAAATACTCGTGGCTTAATAATTCCCCAAATTTAACATTTTATCTTGCTCTTTCAATCTATCTGCATTTTCCCAGAATTCTTTTTGTTAATTTTATGTTAAACAAAGATGAATACTTAAGTATTCTTTTCCTTACTGTCCGCTAGTCCAAATCCCTACCTGGCATATTGCCCAGGTTTGTACCTGTTCCAGCACAGACAAAAATTTGGAGGTGCACTTGTAAGTGTTCATGTGTACCCCCCCCCCCAGCATTCTAAGTAACATGAATGATTTGCTGGGCAAAAAGCCATATGACAGCAGATGCAGGTACAAGGGGAAGCAACTTCCCTCTCTCCTCTGGCAACTACACATAGGCTACGATCACACACACTAAATAATCCACTTTCAATCCATTTTCAGTGCACTTTCCAACTGGATTTTGTCAGTTCACAGAGTAAAAATCCAGTTGGAAAGTACACTGAAAGTGGATTATTTACTGTGTGTGACCACAGCCTTAGCCTCCTCAGCCAGCACAAGTAGGCTTTGCTTTTCCACACTGCCAGAAATCTAGGGAAGCAGAACAGAGGTATGATGATTCCCGTTAAGCACGTGGAAGGACAGTGTAGGCAACTAGCTTACAAAATAAAATTTTTTATTGTGTAGCCATTAGCCATTACAATTTAAAAAACAACATACAAATCAGACAATTCACAGCACTGGAATTTGAGTTAGATTTAATTTATGACAACCTCTAAAACTGCACATTCAGTATTTAAATTAGTTAAAACCTTAAATATAGATACCCATCTCCAGAAACACATACTCAGCCTCAAACATTGCCGTTTTACATTACCGTTTACATTGCTCAATTTCACTTTTCTATCTTCTTGGGGTCCACCTTGACTCTGATTTTACTAGCTGCTAAGGGAAACCCATGCTCCTTTGCTCTCTCATGGATGTGCATGCATGCTGTTGTGCTAGATGTAGATATGCAACTGCCCAGAAAACTCTAGTGAGAGATCACTCAATTCAATCAGTGAGCCATCTGCAGTTTATTCTCAGTTGGTGATTATGACACAACCTGAGCAAGCTTCCCTAGTCTTCTGTAGCTAAACAACCAACTTTCTATTGCCATTCTGGGATATGAATCTCTTTATTTGGAATGAGAAAACACACACACACACATACAAGAATTTACTACACTGCATTCCAAATGATTTATTTTACTCTATAGATAGATAAAATTTATTGTGTAGCCATTAGCCATTACCATTAAAAAAACACAATGTACAAATTACACAACTTACAGCACTGGAATCTAAGTTAGATTTAAATTAAGACAACCTCTAAAATTTGTACATTCAGTATTTAAATTAGTTAAAACCTTAAATATAGATACCCATCTGCAGAAACACATACTCAGCCTCAAACATTGCAGTTTTACATTGCCGTTTACATTGCTCAATTTCATTGTTCTATCTTCTTGGGGTCCACCTTGGCTCTGATTTTACTAGCTGCTAAGGCAAAGAGTGCTACCCTATTGGAAACTGTAGAGTCTACATCTGACAGCAGAAATATTAATTTATCGATGTCAGAAACAGTCTGCAGTTAATCTATTATAGCAGTCAAGAATTTACATCTTGGTTCCCAGTGCGATGGGCAGACCGTGACATAATGAAAAAATTCTCCATGGAAGTTTTGCAGATACAAATACGCTGTTTCTGGGGTATTTTTAAGTATCGTCCCTGGAGTGATTCTGTTGGCATAGACTGGAATCACAGTGCTGTAAATGCTGATCTAAGTTTGTATGCAGTAATATTTACCAGGTATGCAGCTCTTGAATGATCTTTCTTTATGTCTTTGTGCCAAGGAGCAAATTTTGACTGAATGATTAAAGAATAATCTATTGTGGCATCTCATTAAACACCCATTGCTTCAAATCATGGTTGTTCCCTAAAGAACGTAGTAAATCGTCTGGGATTGTATAATGGGAAATAATGTTATGAACAAAGTCAGAGTGAATTTTATCCTTATGTAATGACAAACAATAACGAAGTTTACCAAGAGATGCAGTTTGTATCAATTGATATTTCTTCCATGATTTTAATACAGCTAGATGAGCGCGAGCCCTAACTGAGGGGAGGCCAAGTTCTGCCCTTAATAGGGCTGCTAGTGTCCCTTTTGGCAGTACCAAGATACGCCTTAAAAAAGGTTTTGAATTACCTCCAAGCTAGAAAGCATTTGTTCTTTCAACCCCCAAATTTCTATACCATACCATACTTTCCTGACAAAAAGTTTAAGGGCTGGATCTATTAATAGCCCTCCCTTGTTATAATAAAATCTCAGTACCACACCTTTGTCGGCCACCACTCTGGACTTAGGGTCCCTTGGGAAGGCCCAGAATTCCCTCCCAAGCCCAACCAAAATGCCCCTTTTAAGCCGAGAAAATATAAGCGTGATGACCAGGCAGAAAACATTAAACAAATGTTTTATTAATACAGTAATGGGGCATTGAAAACAAGACAAGGTGCTTAAAATATATAACAGTGTCTAAAGGCAAAATCAATCAAATCTAATGCGACTACCTATTTCACTTAACTGGTTACTATTCAAGGCTCACACAGCCTCTTATGCCAGGCCTGTGCCTGTACTCACTCTGTCCCAAGTGAGAGATCTTTCTCTCAGTTTAACTCTGTCCTGTCAGCTTACTCTGTGAGGAAAAAGAACACAGGGATCTTCAGTTTAGCTCTCTGAGATAAAAGAACACAGTTTTACAGCCCACCAAGCTTAAGTCCCAATCTCCTCACAGAATCCCTGGACACATATTGCCTACAACCTTCGCTAAGCATTGTGGGGGTTGTAGGCTATTTGCTTCCCACTCCCACAGAGGTCTCTCCTGGGCCTAGGCCGCACCAGGCCCCGCACCAGGCCTCCCAGTCCTACACAGATCATGACAACACCAATGATCTTATTTGCCGAAGATTTTAAGGAGGCAATGTGGGCATTCAAGCTCAGAGGTTCACTGAATATTAGACCCAAATATTTGTAACTAGGAAGAAGGTCCGTTGCAGAGACAAATGCAACAAGATCTAGCTGGGCCACCACCTGCCAGCCCCTCCCTCAGGAGAAGAAGGGGTAGTGGCGGGCTCGTCCCCCGGGCCCAGCGGCGGGTAGAGCACAGCTGCTCCGCTGGTGCCTGCATCCCGGCTCCCACCACTGGGGTCAGGCAGGAGGAGGGCCTTGGTGCGGCAGTGGGCCTGCATCTAGGAGGCCTCTCGGTGTGTTCAGCGGTGGTGCTGGTGGTGGCAGCAGGGCGCAGTGTGGAGCGGCGTCAGAGCCACCTTGGCTGCCCCGGATGATGACGACAGGGCTGCTGGCGGAGGGGCGGCCTCTTGCCGCAGCAGCAGTTGCCACCCTGCCCCCACCTCGACCGTGGCATTTCTGAATGTGTCTGGGCTCTCATGCCTCTTCTCCACCTCTCCCAGTGGGCCTGGTCACCCTCCGGCTGCCGGAGTGTCCTTCCCCTTGGCCGGCTCAGAGCACAGTGAGCCAGAGACACTGGGGGCCGCCTCGCCGCCTCTGTGGGCAGGATGGAGGCAAGGGAGCCAGCCAATGTAGCCAGGGGATCCTTCAGAGTGGCAGGTGCAAGAGCCAAAGGTTGTGGGAGCGTGTGCAGGAGGGACACCAAAACTCTTTTATATATAAGGAGAGAAGAGATTTTTACCCTGTTCTATTGGAGTACCTTGAATACTCCAGGAATACTTCTTAGGCTTTTTTCAAAAGACCACTACTTTAGTTTTTGAGTTGTTGATGGTAAGCTTTTCTTCTGTACAGTAGTCCCCCAAGTTATCCAAAAGCCTCTTTAATCCAATCCTGGTTAGAGAAACTAGGACTATATCATCTGCATACAGTAATATTTATAATTTTTGTTAGCCTAATGCTGGTGGAACAAATATCATAAGTTAAAAAGTACAGGGGCTAACACACAGCCCTGCTTGACTCCTTTGCAAGTCGGTATTTTGCTGGTCATCAAGCCTGACGTACCTACTCTAATTTTTGCATACATGTCTCTCTGTAGCTCACGGCTAAGGAACAGTCTTTTGTCAATGTTTGTTTTCATCAGCTTGTCCCAGAGTCGGTTTCTATCAATTGAATCAAAGCTGTGGCCAAACCAACAAACACAGCATATAAGTCTTTAGTTGGACCTTTTATAGCCAAATAAGCCAGATGATAAAGAGTGTGGCAATATTGTCCCTTTGCCCTTTCTAAATCCTGCTTGTTGGGGATATATGATGTTATTATCAGCAATACAGTCCTCCAGTTTTTGCAGAAGATATTTCCCATACAGCTTGGATGCTGTATCGAGTAGGCTTATGGGGCGATAGTTTTTTGGGTTTGTTTTGTCCCCCTTTTTATGTATGGGGACTACTATACTGGTTTTCCACCCTACTGGAAATTTGCTCTAGTTGTTTATTTGGTTAAATAGTTTAGTAAGTATTGGAGACCACCACCTAGGGAAGGTTTTTATTAAATCTGAAGGAATCAAATTCTCTTCAGGTAATTTACCTGAAGCCACAGATGTAATAAGAGTTCTGATTTCAGATTCTGTCACTGGAGGCCACTCTGGCAATGGTTGCAATTTATTAACAATAGCCCATTTCCCCATTTCTGCTGAGTCTGACATAAAAGGGGTGGCTTCGTAGACTTTTGTAAAATATTCAAACGAGGTATTTCCATTTATCTGTGCATCCATCATTTGACAAGATCTACCTATGTGAGACAAAACAATTTCCCAGAAACATGATTCTTTCCTCGCAAACATGGACTGAACTACTTCATTCTATAAATGCTTCGTGTGAGCAGTTTTTTTTCTTTTTAAGCAGGCTCTTATATTGAGATCTAAATGTGTTTAATTGTTGGAGTTGGTGGGGCTTTTTACTTTGTCTAGTTAATCTCATTTGTTTATTAGTTTCTTAAAATTTCTACATTTTGAATCATACCACCTATTTGCAGAACAGGGGCGAGTATTTGGGGGTCTATCATTGATAAGCAATGGCTATATAACTTGTACAATCTCTTCGTAATGTTGAATAATATTTTCTTCTGATCTTAATAGAATTTGTCTCCTAGCTTACCAAGTGATTGCATGAACAGAGCAGCAAGTTACCACATCACAAATGGCCAACTGTATTTATTCATTCAAGGTACAAGAAAGAACCAAACTTGTTTACCTCCCAAAATAGGGTATAATTACATGAATAATGAGCATTTGTAATGAACAAAATAACACATTTAATAAGGATTTTTAAAGAATCTCCTGAAAAGTAATAGAGAGTGACATTCTCCTTCATAGGATAATCAATCTGTTCAGTAGTATCAAAGTAAGAGGTACAAAAGTCTCAAAAATATATTGAGAAGAACAATTCCTGTATTCATAGAAAGCTGGCAAAGATCCCCATTTATTTCCCCATTACATATAACTTTCAGATTTATCTTTAGCTTTTAATCTATATTTCAGTACTGCTACATTTCTTTAAATCTTATTAATGGGGAGGAGTAATTTTATCTAAGCTTCTCTGACCTCTCTTCAGAAACAGACTTGGACCTTTAGGAATGCACTACTTAGTTAGTAAGAGAGGACAGTTATGTATGAGAGCACAGGTTCCCATCAAGTTCATTGGAAAGTGACTTTTCCCATTACTAAGTTATGAAGTTACTGAGCTGAAACAACTGCAGAAATTGAACATTTATGATATCAAAACACTACAAGCCTCAGAAAAGTCTTAATACTTACCAAGGTGGCAGGAAATTTAAACAAAAACTGGGGGTTTTGGATCACAATAGTTCTTCCAGCCCAAGTGGATAAATTTAGAATGCTCTAAAGGAACTTAAGAAACAATGAGCAAATTCAGACCAAATGGGAATTTTCTATGCAAAGCTGTTCCTAGGAAACCTATACTATGGCCCCGGTCACACGAAAGGTTTTGGGCCAGGAGAGGGACGGATCGGGGGCGCAGCAAACGGACGCGATCCCACCGCAACAACTGGGAAACTTTGCACACCCGTCCCTGATCCGGCCATTCCGGCCAAAAACCTGCATCTAAACTAAACCAACTTCTGAGGAGGTCTAACCTGAACGGCTGCAGCAAGCGCAGCCGTGGGATCGCCGGCGCATCCTTCTGCCGGCGCATCCCCGGCTCCTGGCCAAACTGCGCATGCGCACGCATAGCCGGCTGCCTCGGTCTCCCAACCGTGGCTTCCTCCCCGGCATCTGATCGTGCCGGGGAGCAATGGCGCCACGGCTCTTGGGATCCGTGGGATCCCGCCGTGGCGTGTCTATTTTGGTGTGGCTTTAAAAAGCCGCACTTTGCCAGTGTTCCCCCCCCCCCGTGTGGCAGAGGCCTATGTGTAGCAACATTATGAGTCTGAAATTGTACTCCTGCACCACTGACTAAGTAGCATAAGCCGTTCAGAAGAAAGGGGAAAGCGGGTATAGTATGGTAAAAAAAAACACAACTGAGCCCAAACTGGGCCCCATCTACTACATTACTTGGATAAAATCATGTTGTTGTTGTTGTTAATTCAATTTATACCCCGCCCTATCTCACAAGTGGGCTCAGGGTGGCTTATAACTTAAAATCCATAAAACAATTAAACAGTAAAACCAATAGAACACTTGATGGCATGACAGACAATACCAACAAACCTCGTGCCTCATATCAAGTGAATATAGATACTCCAGAAAAAACCAGTGCCCAATAATATTATCTAAAACAGCAAGGCACTGGGGAGGGGGCCATGAACAGGGGAGGCCATAGTACTTGAACATCCACCGCCTCAACCAATAACCTGGTGGAACAGCTCTGTTTTACAGACGTTGCGGAATTGTAATAAGTCCCACAGGGCCCTAATCTCAGGTGGGGGCTTGTTCCACCAGGTTGGGGCAAGGGCCAAAAAAGCCCTTGCCCTGGTTGAGACTAAGCGGATATCCCTCAGGCCAGGGATGATCAGAAGAGCAAAAAGCTTTCCAGGGCTTATATGGGGAGAGGCAGTCCCGTAGGTATGATGGTCCCAGGCCACATACGACTTTAAAGGTCCACAACTTGAACTGGATCTGGTATTTGATCGGCAGCCAGTGCAGTTGGTGCAACACCGGCTGAATACGCGCCCGTAAAGGCGTCAGTGTCAGCAAGCGTGTCGCCGCATTCTGCACTAGCTGCAATTTTCGGATCAGGCCCAAGAGTAGCCCTGCATAGAGCAAGTTATAGTAATCCAACCTGGAAGTGACCATTGTGTGGATCACTGTAGCTAAGTCCTAAGGAGTGAGACAGGGAACCAACTGCCTGACTACCCAAGCAGAATAAAAACAGGTTGCTTACCAGTAACTGGTGATCTTCAAGTGGTCATCTGTGCATTCACACCAATGGGATCTAGTGCGCCTGCGCTGGATCTGCCGGTGCCTAGCAAGCTCTCTTAAAAGGATTTTCGTGCCTGGCCCAACTGAGCATGCTCAGGAGCCCCAGTGAGCATGCCCAGAAGGGCAGGCACGGACATCCCGCCAGTTCCTACCAACCGCCGCGTATCAATCTCCTAATAAAACAGGTAGAAGAAGACAGCAGCGGGGCAGGAGGGCGGGTGGTGTGAATGCACAGATGACCACTCGAAGATCACCAGTTACTGGTAAGCAACCTGTTTATCTTCTTCGTGGTCTCTGTGCTTCACACCAATGGGAGATTAGCGAGCAGTAGCCTACCTGGAGGCGGGTGCTGTCAGGTGTTTACTGCTTAGCCGATGATAAAACCTGACGTCCCAGACTGTCACAGGTGGACTGGCGGACATCTAGGGCGTAGTGCCTGATGAATGTATTAGGCGTGGCCCAGGTTGCGGCTCTGCAAATGTCTTGCAGCTGTACTCCCTTCAGGAAAGCAGTGGATGTAGCGACAGCCCTGGTGGAATGAGCCCGTACCGGGCCTGGCAACGGCTGTTTCGCCAGTAGGTAACACAGTTCTATCAGACCTACGATCCACTTGGATAGACGTTGGGCAGTGATTGGGGTGCCGACACGGGGTGTGTCGTATGAAACAAACAGCTTAGGGGTTTGCCTGGTGGAGCGTGTCCT
>NW_015166441.1:26106-26257 GCF_001447785.1 Gekko japonicus | reverse complement strand
TCGGTGGCGGCATGCACGATCTTGGGGAACGACTCCTCGATCGAGGACGACGCGGAGAATAAGTTGACGGAAGAGCATACGTGCCCCTTCTGCAGTCAAAGGCGTCGATATCGATGGAGTCAGGCGACAGACAGGGAGGCGGACGCTCTGC
>NW_015166441.1:0-25744 GCF_001447785.1 Gekko japonicus | reverse complement strand
CCTCTCGGTATCGGACACGGACTTAACCTTCGATGTTGACGGCTTCGATGTCGATGCGTCGGCAGCGGAAGACATGACGACGGAGGAAACAACCGGCGGGTCAGCCATCGGTTGAAGCGCCTTCTCCAAAAGGAAAACTCTTAAACGTGCCGCTCTGTTTTTCCGAGTTTGGTTGGAAAACTGTGCACAATGTTCACAAGAGTCTGGCTTGTGGGTCTCTCCACAAGTACGACAACGGTTGAAAAATCCCCACTTTTTCGACTTTTTTGTCTTCTTCTTCTCCATAGACTGAGGAGAAAAAGCCAACGACAAGGAGGGTGGGGGGGTGGGCCAGCGGCCCGAAGGCCTGAGGCAATTTTACCTCAGACGACGAAAACAAAAAGTCTCCTCTTTTTTTTTGTCAAAACAGAGAAAGAAAAAGAAACTGAAGAAAAACTGAGGCAAAAAACGAGAGCTGATCACTAAAAAGTGACTCAAAAGCAGCGATCCGGCCAGACCTCTCGAAGATAGGTCTGCTCAGCGCGGCGGAAAGGAAAGAACTGGCGGGATGTCCGTGCCTGCCCTTCTGGGCATGCTCACTGGGGCTCCTGAGCATGCTCAGTGGGCCAGGCACGAAAATCCTTTTAAGAGAGCTTGCTAGGCACCGGCAGATCCAGCGCAGGCGCACTAGATCCCATTGGTGTGAAGCACAGAGACCACGAAGAAGATTACTACCTTCTAGTAGAAGATTTGATGTCTTTATGATACACTTGCCTGCTGCAACATTATGGGTAGAATTAAAGAACAAGATTGTTTACCCTTTACTGCATTCATATGTATTCTTTCCATAATCTGACCAACAGTTCCTGCTTGCAAGAACCCACAAACTTACATTTGAATTAACATGGGGTACTTCCACAGGACAATGATTCTCTAATGTGACTCTTATTGCAACAGAGTGTCAACATGGCAGTATTTACTCTTTCCTTACCTCAGCAGCCTGAAGCCGTTATTCCCCACCTCCACCACTGGAGGGCTTTGACACAGAGCTAAAGCAGTATAATGCTATAGTGACAAGTCAATTATCGATTAATAAAGGCAGTTGAAGAGGGTTGGCACCAATGTGGGAAGAATCTAAAAAGCTGGATAGTACACAGTGATGATGTGCAGATGCTGGGGAAAAGACAGTTCCTGTTTGGAAGTCACAGCAGAACAAATGAGCTAAGTAGAAATAGACCTGGTTATATTTGAGATTCATATCTATGGTATGATCTAGAGTAAGAATTAACAATGTATGTCTTATTTACAGGGTTACTTTTTGTGCCTCACTTAGCAAGCTGAGTTTCTTTTTCTTTTTTACAATAAATATTAATTGTTTTTCTCAAAACAAAAAAAGAAATACATAGCCAACTGAATATACAGAATTATTAAAGGAAAAACTTTCAACGCATTATCTCTCATAATCAAACAATAAATCTTTGACCTAACCCTTCAAAATTAATTCCTCCATTTATACATCTTTATCCAATTCTTTTCAAAAACAGACTCATCTTTCCCTTTTAACATAAGCATTAATTTATCAATTTCAGCCACATTAAACATTTTTTGTATGACTTCTACCCTGTCTGGAACTTTGTCTGTTTTCCAATATTTGGCATAAAGAATTCTAGCAGCGGTTACACTATGTATCATCAAATTTTTATCTGCTTTCCCATACACTTCTGGTATCATATTAAGAAGGAACAATTCTGGATTTAAAGGTATTGGGCTTCCGATAATTTCCTGTAACATTTTACGGATCATCAACCAATATTCTTTGGCTTTACCGCAGGTCCACCACATATGCAAGTACGTACCCACATTCTGCTTGCATTTCCAACAGATATTATATATTGCAGTAGAGCGGTGGCACAGAGGATTTATACTCTGGTTATAATAGTAACATCTGAGCTGAACAGGCTTGCTGTCAGTTCTAGCCCCGCGCTGGTGTGAGCTACCAGCCCTGTCCCCAGCTCGCTGTCTACCCAGCGGTTCGAAAGCTTCAGCGAGTAGATAGAATGGGTACCACTCCTTAGAGAGAGTGGGCACACTGACCCCCCCCCGTGGGATGGAGCGGTGTTAGCCGACGAACGGAAGTCCAGCTTGCAAGATCGGAAAGCCTAGAGAGATCTCCTCAGCATGAGGAAAGCCTGTAATGGGCCGTTCCAGCCAGGCGGTGGCAGTGCGGTGCTACAACTCGAAGGAGTCTGGAGAAAAGCTGACGCCATCAAACCAGGCCAAGGAAAAATGCTGACCGGATCACGTCTCATCTTCAACTGAACGAAACCCTCGTTGGCTGCGAATGTGTGTGATTTAAGATGTATATATGTCATCCTCCCTTACCCCACAAATCATTGTTAGTCCCTCATAAAAATGAGTAACTGTAAATTGCTCAGAGCCAGCAAGCTCTGCAGGATTGAGCGATCAATAAATTGAAAGATTATTATTAGTATTAGTATTTAGCTAACCTAGATGGATGTAAATACCATCTGTGTGCTACCTTATAAATATTCTCCTTAAATGCAACTGCTCTAGTGATTTCAGTATTAGTGTCCCACAGTCTCAGCCATTGATTTAGTTCTATATTGTGACCTAGAAAGAGGCTCTGGGTGGGTGTCCCGGCCTTGGGCACTCAGTATCAATTTGCTGTGGCAACCTCAGCAGGGTATAATGACACAGAGTCCACCATTTTCTCCAGGGGAACTGATCTGTGCCATCTGAAGAGCAGTTGTAATTCTGAGTGATCCCCAGCCCTCACCTGGAGATTGGCAACAATGGTTTTCCACAGTGGGGACCAAAGCAGCTTACATCATTCTCCTCTCCCCCTTTTGATCTGCACAACAACCCTGTGAGGTAGGTTATGCTGAAAGTCTGTGACTGGTCCAAAATTACCCACAGCTTCCACAGCAAGAACCTAGGTCTCCCCCGGGAGAAAATAACTGCTTTGGAGGGTGGACTCCATGGCATAATACTCAGCTGAGGCCTCTCCCCTCCCCAAACTCTGGCTTCTGTACACTCTACCATAAAATCTCCAATGAGTTCCCCACAAAGGCCAAAGTAGGCCTGGAAAGGACCTGGAAAGGACCTCCTGCCCCTGCGGTTCCTGCCCATGCCTTTGTATTATTTATTAATTTATACCCTGCCCTCCCCGCAAGCAGGCTCAGGGCAGCTTACATCAGTCGGTAAAAAATACCATAAAATCCACATAAAAACATTTAAAACACTCAAATACAATAAAACAAAGTCATAAAGTGCTAGTGATCGTTTACTATACAAGATAAAGAGCAGTGGCACAGCAATGTATGCTAAACAAGAAAGAAATGCATTTCTTTCCTGCCTTTTTACTGACAGAACCAAGCTTGGTTGCCTAGCAACAGCCACTGGGAGAAAAGTGAGCCACACAGCAATTTTGGCAGTGGATTCTTTCCTTTGTCTTTTCTAAATCTCCTATCCTTCAGCTTCAGTGGATATGTATGTATGTATGTATGTATGTATGTATGTATGTATGTATGTATGTATGTATGTATGTATGTATGTATGTATGTATGTATGTATGTATGTATGTATGTATGTATGTATGTATGTATGTATGTATGTATGTATGTATGTATGTATGTATGTATGTATGTATGTATGTATGTATGTATGTATGTATGTATGTATGTATGTATGTATGTATGTATGTATGTATGTATGTATGTATGTATGTATGTATGTATGTATGTATGTATGTATGTATGTATGTATGTATGTATGTATGTATGTATGTATGTATGTATGTATGTATGTATGTATGTATGTATGTATGTATGTATGTATGTATGTATGTGTGTGTGTATATATATATATATACACACACACACACACACACACACACACACACACATACATACATACATACATACATACATATCCACTGAAGCTGAAGGATAGGAGATTTAGAAAAGACAAAAGGAAGTATTCCTTCACACAGCATATAGTTATTCTGTGGAACTCACTGCCACAGGATGTGGTCATGGCCGCCAACTTGGAAGGCTTTAAAAGGAGAGTGGACAAATTCATGGGCTATTAATGGCTACTAAACACGATGGCTATCTATGCCATCCACTATCAGAGGCAGTATGCTTTTTTAAACCAGTTGCTCAGGAGAACAGGCAAGATAATGTTGTTGCAGTCTTCCTGTTTGTACGCTTCCTGGAGGTAGCTGGTTGGCCACTGTGTGAACAGAATGCTAGACTTGATGGGCCTTTGGTCTATCCAGCATGACTCTCCTTATGTTCTTATGGATATGTCCTATCCAAAATAATTAAGGCATTCTGTATTTTAAAAGAGTTTGTTCCTCTTAGTGTAAAGTCAGACTGCTTCTCAGAGCTACAACCAGGAGACTCCATGAATAAAACTTAATCTGGTCAACAAAAAAGAACTTTCAAACGCCTCTCATGTGTCATTTCAGAAGTTGAATATAAGAAGGTGATTTTTTACAGTTCCCTGGGCTGGGCCAGCATCAAAATATGTATATTATAAAGTGACTGGGTAAAGAAAATAGATATAGGGGCTGCTCAGCAAGAAAGAAGAAAAAGGAGGGAAGAGGGTGAGATCACCATATCTGGTGGCAGAAGTGGGATCTGAAAATAAAAACCCACAACTAGTTTGTCCCACCACAAATACAAACTAAAATAAGAAAATATTTTATACATTTGAGAGGAATTACCTCAGAATTCCTGTCAGAAATGGCACCACTCAATGGGAATAGTCAGGGAGAGGAAGAAACTACAGCTGGGGAAAATCCTAGGCAGGAGGTGGAAATTATGAGGATGATCATTGAACTGGCGAAAGAGGGAAGAGGGCGAGATCACCATACCATCGTGTGTACCTTTCATTAATGACACAATGTATTTTTAATGGTTGGTAGAAATTGTTTATGTTATAAGCCTATCGTCACTTACTTCGGAGTAAGCCCTATTGAACTCACTAGGACTTTTCAGTAAATCTGGATAGCATGCGTCTGCAGGGTTCATATCATAATGAAATATTCTCCTGTGGCTCTTGATTTCAGTTGTTGTAGCCTATTTAATTAATTTATTTAATTAAAGACTTCTTATGGTTAAGAGTGTTGTACTAGTATCTGGAAGACCCAGGTCCAAATCCTCACTTGTGCCATGGAAGCTTGCTGGGTGATCTTGGGCCAGACACACACTATCAGTCAAGCCTATCTCACAGGGTTGTTGTGGGGATAAAACAAAGGAAAGGAGAATGATGTAAGGCACTTTGGGTCCTTACTGGGGAGAAAGGCAGGGTGTAAATGAAATAAATAAATGTACAAGAACTGTCAGATGAATCAGATCCAAAAAATTCATTATGTCAAACCCTATCATTATTTCAAAATCCATTTTGATAAATCAATATTATCTTAATATATTAGATATAAGTAACAGATAAATCATGAATGGTAACAGTAAGCTCAAAACTAAACGTGTAAATGTTTTTAAAATATTACAAGTTGAAACAAGCAATATGAATTTAAATTTAATATATTCATAAAAATCAGTGTGTTTGCAGCAAACATATAGTTTTCCTACAAATACTGGGCAACTTTGATTTCATCTGAGTACCAGAAAATTTCAAGCAATTTAAAAGATACCAGTTACTATCACTTCCATCAATAAAAGCCAGCCGAATTGCCATGTATCTGAGAAAGCACCTAAAATTGTTAATACATTATGATTTTTAAGCTGTATAGTACAACAGCCATAATATCCCTTGTGATGCCTACTTTGAATGGCATGTGAATTGTTACATTCCAAACCCACATCTGAAACAATTCTGAACAAAATATATCACATTTTTATCTCACCCTCCTCCAAGGTTGTCCTTACCTCCATTTTATGAGAATATTAAAAAGGTTAGGTTGAGGCCAAATCTCACCAAGTAAGCATCATACTGAAAGGAAATCTGAACCCAATTTTTCCCAGGTCTAGTATGATGATCTAACCTATGGCACCCACTTGACATCTCATGGAGAGCCACATTTACAATTACCATTAACCAAAAGAGCCATACTTACTTCCATCCCTGGCAATGAGACCTGCACCTCAAGGAAGCTTGTAGCTTACCTGTTGCTCTGTGGTGGTTGTTTCCAGGTGGGAACCACCTGCCAACAATAAGCCATACCAGGAAAGGGCCTTGCCTACTATCCTGGGACTTGAGGCAGTGCTGCATTGGGGAACAGTGCTCAGAAAAGCAACAGCTGGCATGTCAAAAAGCCAGGTGGGACTGCAGAGCCACTGACTATCACTGGTCTAACCACTACATGACACGCTTCCTCATATCAACAGTGCCTTGGAACAGATTATTATTATTACTTGATATTTTAAGATTTGGTATTCCCTAGTATTGCGCACCTCTACATAATATATTTATAGTCTGCCTTTGTCAATGAGACTCAAGGTGGATTACACAGTATAAACTGATCCAATCAATCAGTATAAACTGATCCAATCTAATAAACAGTGTAATACGACTAGATTACAGAAATCTGCAACAAAGCATACCATATTCAACATGATATATTAAACAATGAAGAAAATGGTAATGCCTAAGTAGAAAACAATGCAATGAGAGCAGGATAATAAATACAGCAGACAATACATACTATACACAGTGGTATAGTCCACAATCCCATCCCCTTTATAAAAGAACCTTCCTCAACCATTCCTTTACAACATAGCCCTATTGCTTATATAAAAATGCCTTCCAGAACAATTCTGTTTTACATTAGTTTGCAGAATGGCCACTTCCTGACCACTTCAAACAGGCCAATGCACAAGGTGGGAGCTACAAGAGAGAATGCACATGTACAGGAGGTTGTTGATCATACCCATTGGCATCCTCAGAAGGCCTTGCTCAGATAAGGGAAGCTGTCATGGTACAGCATAGGAGGAAAGGCCATTTCTATGTCACATTCAATGCACGTGACACTATACAGAACAAAACAAGATGGCTCCTACAAAGTAACTCTTAGAATACATAGAGAAGGGAAAAGGAAGAAAGGGGCAATAAAGGGAAAAAACAGAAAAGAATGGAAATTCTCTTTATTGCAGTATATAAACTTCGTTTTGAACATGGGACCTTGGGGATGTCAGGATCTCATTCATCCTTTACATGATTATTTTACAGTCAACCCCAGTGGAGCGACATAAAGCAGCCACACATAGATTATTGGTCTGTCAAAGTCTGTATTGTTTATGCTGCCCGGCAGCAGCACTCCAGAGTCTCAGGCAGAGGCCTGACATATTACCCACTACCTGATCCTTTTAACTGGAGATGCCAGGGATTGAACCTGGGACCTTCGGTACAGAAGACTCTATACCACCGAGCTACAGCCCTTCTGTAAACACCAGTGTATTTGAGCTCCGTGAGAAGTGGCTTTGACCAATGCAGGAAGCAGAAAGAAGCTACCAGACCAGTAGGACCTTTGAGAATACCATCAAATCTGACCAGCACTGATGATGTGGCAAAAACTGATTCCCCTAAATGAAATTGCAGGCCAGACCTGCCTATTTAATTTGAGCAACACAAGGACTTGATTTTCTGCTCACTACAATTTATTTATTTATTTATTTATTTGGATTTATATCCCACCTTACCTCTGCACAGCAGGGCTCAAGGTGGGTCACAACAATAATTAAACAACATTAATTTCCCAACAATGTAAACAGTTAAAACATAATTACAGATACAAATATAAAATCTACAATAGACCAGATGGCAATCGAAATGTTTTACTCAGCCTTTGTCAATGCTTTGATTTTCATACTTTGCCAGTACCACCCCCATATCATCTCCAATGATTCAACAGGACCCTGGCTTGATAAGAAATTATTACACATTGTTATCACAGGGTACCTTACAGTTTAAATCCTCAAAACTAGTCTAAAGCTGTTTCTGAATTCATGGATACAACAGAGATAGGCTTGGGTCCTCTGGAGTGTTTCTATAGATGGAAGAATTTATGTCTGCAGATCTTGATTTTCTCACTTTCCCCTCCTGCTATACCATAAAATGCCTCCCAAAATGCTGTTCCTGACCCCCAAGAATAGTATTTTGGTGAGCATTTTGAGTTGCAGCAAAATGGAGGAGGTGAAAAAGTCACTCTACAGGCAGAAATCCTTCTATCTAAGGAGACGCTCTGATGGACGCAAACCATAGTAACCAGACTTCAATGTCCAGTTAGAAAATACATGATTTCCCCCTACAACAACTTAGCAACCAAACCATGTTCATTTTCTAATTATTTGGAATCATTATTTATTTAATTGGAAATTTTAATTGAATTCAGTGGGATGTTCATAAATGAACAAAATTAACCAGAATCGTAAAAAAACACTGACATATTTCTTAAAATAAATTCAGAAATGCATGCCATTTGCCTGGATACCCTGTTTCTTTGTGGCCTATTAAAAAGAAATGGAGGGGGGGAGTGGATCAGGGAAGAAAGTATAATATTTCATGCCTTTTTGCCCAGATATAAAATTCTCATTCTCCCATTATACTGTGGAACAGAAGAGTATCACTACTTTGTCTACCACTGTTGTGTCCATAAGCTCTGACGGATCAGACCAGTGGTCCATCTAGTCCAACTTCCTGTCTCTTACAATGGCCAACCAGTTACTCTGGAGGACCAACAACAGCACATAGAGCCTAAGGCCTTCCCCTGATGTTGCCTCCTGGCACTGGTACTGAGGCTTCTGAATGTGGAGGTTCCCTTTAGTCAAAATGGCTAGTACCCACAGACAGGCCTATCTACCATGAATCTAATACCCTTGTAAAAATGTCTGTGCCTGTGGCCACCACTATATCCTCTGGCAGCAAATTCCACATTTTAGTCAGCCATTGAGTAAAGAAGTATTTCCTTTTGTCCATCTTGAATCTACTGCCCATCAACTGCTATATTTTGAGTGAGGGAGAAAAAGCTTTCTCTGTCCAATATCTCTCCTTTGCATAATTTTATAAACTTCATATCTCCCTTAGTTGTCTCCTTGGTAAACTGAAAAGTCCAGACTCTTCAGCCTTTGCTCACAGGAAATGTGCCCCAACCCCTTAATCATCTTGGTTGTCATATTTTGTGCTTTTTCCATCTTGGCAATGTCCTTTTCTGATATGGTGACCAGAACTACACACAGTATTCCAAATGAGACCACACCAAAGATCTATTCGGGGGCATTATAATATTGGCTGTTTTATTTTTCAGCTACTTTCCTAATAATCCCATCATAGTGTTTGCCTTTTTCACAGCTGTGGCACATTGGGCTGACATTTTCATTAAGCTATCCACTACGACCCCAAGGTCTCTCTCCCTCTCAGTCACAGCAAGTTCAGACCCCATTGGCATGTACTTAAAGCTGGGATCCTCGGATCCTCGGTATCCTAAAAACAAGATAATGTAATAAGGCTATAGATATATCTAGGCCCCAGTCACACGGGGGAGGGGGGGGAAGCATGGCCAAAGCGCGGCTTTTCTGAGTCGCAGCAAAATAGACGCGCGGCGGCGGGATCAGACAGATCCCCCGAGCCACAGCGCAGTTGCTCCCCGGCACGATCAGATGCCGGGGGGGAAGCCACGGGACGGAGAGTGAGGCAGCTGGCTGTGCATGTGCGTGCATGCACAGTTTGGCTGGGAGCCTTGAATGCCGACGATCCCACAGCCGCCCTTGCTGCAGAGCTTCAGGTAGGTCTGACGGATCAGACCAGTGGTCCATCTAGTCCAACTTCCTGTCTCTTACAATGGCCAACCAGTTACTCTAGGGTTTTTTTTTTAATGCGCATTTCCCCCCGGAAAGGACGGATCGGGGACGGGTGCACTCCGCTTCCCAGATGTTGCGGTGTGATCACGCCTGTTTGATGTGTCCCCGATCCATCCCTCTTGCGGGGCAAAACCGGGGCTCTAGATGACCAGGTAAAATGGTAGCCGATGAATGATAATACTATTAAGATATTAAACAGACCCTGTAAACTGCACCACTAAATATGACACAAAAGAACAACCTTATGTTATCTGAATTGTCTCTTTCTCCATTTACCTTCTTCTGCTCCCTTACTATGTACAACTAAATTTTGTTATAACCTACCCATTCAATGTAGTATTGGAACGCTACTTTTAAACTTTTTGATTAGTTTCTTCTACTCACCTGCAACATAGCATCACTAAAAAGATATAGGGCTTAACCAACTTCTATAGGTGTCATGCCCACTAGTAGCTGGGATGATCTGTATCCTGTATTTCTGAAGCAGCAGAACAAAGTTTGAGTCCAGTGGCACCTTTAAGACCAACAAAGTTTTATTCAAGATGTGAGATTTCATGTGCAGGCATGCTTTCTCAGACACAGTTAAATGGAACTCACCAGTCCATACATATAAGGCAGCTCATACCGTGAATAAAACTTTGTTGGCCTTAAAGGTACCACTGGACTCAAACTTTGTTATAATATTAGTTATTATTCAGATTCAGACAGGGAAAGATCTCCTATATAATGATGCTTAGGTGACTCACAATCACAATAAAGAACTTTTGTGATTTAATATAGCAAACTTTGAGGCACATGGACAGATGCGCAATGCCACAACTCTGCACAAGTTGAGTACAGAAAAACCAACAAAGATGCAGCTGCAATATAAAATGGCACCTAATATGAAAAATATCATCAGAAGCCAACCTACTTCGTGAAGGTAATCATCCATTCATAGTTTCTTCTTCAGTTTTAAACACATATATGGTAGTTGGCATAAACTTAACTGGTTGAATGCAAAAAACCTGAGGGAGCTCTGCTTTTGGAACAAATATTTGTCACCTCCCTCTTCATACTGCAACCCCTTGCACCCCGCAACTTCAAGTCATTCCTTAGGATAGGTGGATCCTCGAGAACAGTATGGGAAGTGGTGCAGGAAAGCATAATACGAAGGGTGAATTATTAGCAGAAATGGGATACTTCAATATGGGCGGAAATACTCTTCACATAAGGGAGGTCTGAATCTAGCCATTGTGAGGTCTAAAAAACTTATAACTACTATTTTTAAATATGGTCCTCCAATTCTAAACATTTTCTACAATGTAAACTTAATGCCCTCTCTGACTTTACACAAACACTATGGACAATCTCTTCTGTCCTAAGCACCTGTTTACTCATTCATCACATCTACAATAAGTCCATGAAAAATAATTGCAGTTTTGCTATGTTTGCTTTGTTTTAATTGTACTCTAAAAAAGTTTAGATATGATATAAAACTAAAAAATTCTTGTCCTTTCTATCAATACAACAAACTTCATTTGGCCAAGTAATATGTCATAAATATAATACAAATATATTCTTAATAATGGTGATGTGAATATTTTAAGACATGATGGTATTAGGCAGGTATAACAGACTTTCGATGTGTTCCTCATTCAGGATGTTTTTTCTAAAATTGCTACATGCAGCTTTATTTATTTATTTATTTATTTATTTAATTTGTATCCTGCCCTTCCTGCCAAGGCAGGCTCAGGGCGGCTTACAGAATGTGTGTGTGTGTGTGTGTGTGTGTGTGTGTGTGTGAAAACAGCAAAATATATGAAAACACGATTTAAATAAAAGCCACGACGTATAAGATCATAGGTGCTAATAAATGATGGTGGCGTTCTCTCGGCATCCAGACAGTCAACTACCACGATAGTCTGGGTTCTTGCCAGGCTGTTGGTTATTAAGTTGGTACTGATATTGGGGCCAGGGCCTCAATATTGGGAGGTAGCACCCTAATCGAAAGCCAGGTGGAAGAGCTCTGTTTTACAAACCCTGCGGAACTGTAAAAGGTCCCGCAGGGCCCTGATGTCATCTGGGAGCTCATTCCACCAGTAAGGGGCCACCACAGAAAAGGCCCTGGCCCTTGTCACAGCTAACCTGGCTTCTTTAGGGCCTGGAAGGGCCAGATGGTTTTGGGACCCTGATCTTAGTGCTCTCTGAGGAACATGTGGGGAAAGGCGGTCCCTTAGGTAAGTAGGTCCCTGACCATATAGGGTCTTAAAGGTAAGAACCAGCACCTTGAACTAAATCCAGTATGCTATAGACAGCCAGTGCAGTGCTTTTAGGGCAGGCTGGATGTGCTCTTGTATTGGAAGACACAACAACAGCCTTGCTGCTGCATTCTGCACCAGCTGCAGCTTCTGGATTTGGGACAAGGGCAGCCCCATGTAGAGAGTCATTACAGTAATCCAATCTCGAGGTGACCATTGCGTGGATCACTGCTGCCAGGTCATTGCGTTCAAGGAAGGGAACCAACTGCATATGTCAAGCTATAAATTACTAGTCGAAGTTTTGCAGTGCTCTTGCAGCACAATATTAAGTATATTTACTCAGAAGTAAGTACCAGTTAGCTAAATGGGACTGACCACCAAGATAATGTTTAAAATCACAGACTTGCACCCAATCCTATGCACATTTCTTCAAAAGTAAGACCGAGTTCAGTTAAGTTTACTCCTATATAAGTGTCCACAGGATTACAGACTTCGTATATCCTGTGTGACAGCTCTACATTCTTCCCTTCTTGTGAAGAGTTCAAAAGATTCCTATTGTACCTGTCACACAATTAGCATATAAAATGCTTGTTGTGACTGATGTGCAATGTTAAATACTTCCTGTAATTTTTAACTAGGAATGATTTGAAGCCACTCATTGACTTTTACTTCCTAATTCTAAATACACAGAGTTAAGCACTTGTAATGTAAAATGTGTGATCCAGAGTGATGTGTAGGCCAGATCTACTCATGCAACAAACAGATAATTCTCCTTTTAAACCCAGAAGAGCTTTAGAAGTAGCTAGTATCAAGGGCTGCTTAAGTGAAAATAAATGAAAAACACCAGATGCACAAGCTCTTGAACACACATAAAGATTCCAAGGTTGCAATCCTAAGAATACTTACTCGGAAAGAACTCATTGAACTCAATGGAAGTGACTTCTGGATAAATATTTAGGATTACAGTAGAAGTCATATTTCAACATTGATAGATTGTCAACAGTTCCCCAAGAAAAAATCCTATCTCATATCCTGTAAAAATAAGCAAGCATCAAGAATGAATAATTTCTCCTTAGTAATCTGTGTAAGGATAACTTTAGATCTTCAGAACAGATTTCATTTTGTTTACTGATTCTCTGGCTTCCAGGCATGAATCTAGGTTAGTGCAACTTTAGATAAATTAATAATTTATTTTATTATCATAAATAGACAGCAAATACAAGTTCAGTATATTTTCTGATAATAACTTGAATAGAAATGCTAATTAAAATTTCTTCTTTCATACAATTTAGCATCAGCAAAATATTTTACACTATGAAAGGTTAATATTCCTAATTAAACAATTACAGGGGAGAATGAGAGAAATGGCAAAAAAATACGCTCTGCTTGCTATGCCTGTATGTAAGGTCTATATTAATGGCTGAAATAATAAAACAAATTTCAACAGCATTATATATAAACTGAGACAAAAGATTTTGAGTGTGTGCACATGGTCTTAGTTTAACAGGATAATGAGAAAAGAACAACATTAAACAGTGATGTCACTGTATGAAGAAACAAAGGAAGCTGCACAAGCAGAAAAACTAGAACCTCTTTTCTGTAGTTCAGATAGCCGGAACAGTGTCCAAAATCCTTTCTTTAACTTCACTGTAGTTAAATTATCAGACTTACAGAAATACAGTATTCTCATAGGTATAACCTCTGTAAGCAAGCTTGACTGAAATCAAGAGCTTGTTTCCAAGGAAGGGTGGTTAGAATCTGACTGTCTTCATCTGAGGTAGGGTTATGTCTGACTCTTTTGTTATGTATGTTTTGTACAGTGCAGTGCTGCTATTTAACCGTGAAAGGTGTTTTTTAACATCAATTTTCTACCCTTCTCTTCCAAGGCAGGAACACACTTGCATTCTCTGCCTAAAATATGCAAATAAGAGAGGCAAAAAAGAAACAAGGAAATTCTCCCCCACCAGACTGAAGCAAGAGGTTCTGAAAGAGGTCTAGCCAGTTGTCAAATTTTGGAGGTGGTACAAGCAATAGGACGGGGCAGGATGGGGGGAAAGAGAAGGCCCCTGATTTTTAAGGGTCTAAAATGTCTTGGTTAAATTCTATTCCAAACCAATACAGAGATGGGGGGGGGGTTGATCAAGTAAACAAACCAGTTCAAGCAAACGGCAATTTATATCCACATAGATCACCATGATTTGCTGGGTTTTTCTGTTTTCCTTCAATCGCTTTCTTAATCTCGTCCTTTCTTTTTCCATTCCCCCTTCTTAACCGTTCTTATGACCCCCCACTTTCTCTGACTCGCTCCCCCCACATAACCCAGACTCTCTCCCTTCCCTGGCTCCGACCCGATATGTCTCCCCCTGTTCGCAATCGGTACCTGATATGGCGGCGGCGGTTCCTGATCCGGCTCAGTCCCATCCCCATAGCTGGCCCTGTCCGACTGGGACTCGTGAAGCAGGGAAATGTCATCCGAGGTGGGGGATTTCAGGCAATTCCCCATCTTCCCCAAAGGGAAGTGGGGAGTCTCCTTCCGCTTAGAGACACAATGGCAGATCCAGGCGACAGCAGATGCTGCTCCTTTGCTTCGGCCTCCTGTGAACAGCAGCAGGAGCCCGGCTGAAGAGGCTCATGCCAGTCTCCTACCCGGCATAAGCAGCTTAGCCCTCAGCCTGCTTGCCCCAGGGACCCGCTGCTTCTCCCGCCCTCAGGAAGACCCACTCTCCTAACTGCGGGGGAGAACTGACGGCGGGAGGAAAGAGGTCTCAGCCCCCCACCTCCATGAGGGCCTCAGCGGCAGGCTTGTTTAGACAACGAGTGGCGAAGGGGAGATGGCAACCAGGTGCACACACAGAGCGCCTGCCCCCTCCCTTCGTCCCAAGCGCTTTTCTTCTTCCTGGTCACCAGTCTTCTGCGCACTGAGCTTTGTCAGGCAGGCCTCTTTAGCTCCTCCTTCTTTTTGCAGTGATGCCAGCTTGGACGGCAGGCCTGGCTGCTCTTACTGTTTGCCCAGCCCCCCTGCCTTCCACCTCAGCCAAAGGCAAACATACACCTCAGAATATGCTTTTTAGAAATCACCTTCTCTTCTTCGTGCTGAGGGAGGCATTTTATCTACCAATAAGCCCACCAGCTAAGGCTTGATAGAGTTATACTTCTCTGTTTTCTGGAGAAGTAATGTTGCAAATTTTATGCATGCACCATGATCTGACTACCTTTCACATTAAGAAGAACGCTGTGCTAATTCGGTGCTACTTTACTCAGAACCACTAATTTTAGTAGGATTTATTTCCAGGTTAAATGTGCTTACATTCATAGCTTCCTTCTTGTAATATATTGATTAGGTTTGGCCGGGCAGCAGGAGGGACATGGCCATGGAAATGGAGGAGACATGATGTACAAACATAGAATTTTTGGTGACTCCAAGAGCTACCTTTGTTGCTTCTGGGTTTTCTCTTGCCATAGTGGGAGGCCTGGCAGCTCTACTGACAATCATGATTATTAATTCCAGCAGGGCTATTTTTGGGCAGGAACGCACAGGAATGGAGTTCCCTCTGGCTCCCGAGTTGGCCACGCACAGCAGGAACTCATTAGTATAATAGGCCACACCCAACAGCAGAAACTCATTAGGATTGGCTACAATTAGGGGTGGGTGGCCTAACATGCAAAAAGCCCTGGGTTTTGACAACAAACAAGATAAAGAGAATAAGAAGCAAAAGGTAGGTGTGGCTGGATGACCACGCTTCCGGTAACATGGGGGTGTGGCCTAATATGCGAATGAGCTGTGCTGTCAGGGTGTGGCCTAATATGCTAATGAGTTCCTGCTGTTGGGTATGGCCTATTATGCTAATGGGTTCCTGCTGGGCTTTTTCTACCAAAAAAGCCCTGAATTCCAGTAAAAAGGGTATTTGTGAGGGTTGGGTAGTCAAATCTGATCTGAATATAAAATAAGTTGTGGATATTATTCTGTAATTATTAATCTAGAGTAGAAACACCCTATTGTATATGAGGCCTTGTATGTCTAGTTCTTTCTTCTTGATCATCTTTTTTTTTATGTGGATGCATTCCCTATCTCTTGAAAGGGCTATGTCCAAAGAAAATATTTGTTCCTTTCCAATAGAGGATGCCTTTCAGGAAATGTTAATGGTGTCATTACTAGCTTTGATTCTTTCTTTCATTGTTGCAAAATTGCCTTTATCATACTATCAACCCCTTGCATAAAATAAAAAGATTTACCAATTGTAGGTTCTCCCTTGCCATGAAATATGCTTTAGTGTTAATTCTAGAGAAGCAGCTGAATTAACCTGAAAATACTAGCTGAAGACTGAAACATAAGTATATGAATCATACTTGGGGATGCCTTGCATTTTTAGAACAATTATTTCATATTTGTTAGTAGGGGTGAGAGCCAGATTTAGCATACTATTATATTTGCACTAGGACAGGTAGGTCTATAGTACTGGATCGCCTAGCACATTTAGCAGTACTCAGGATTGTGAAGAATTGCCTCATATTTGCAAGTTTTATTTTCTCAAAACTGAACCATAAATTATATGAATATGCAACAATGGCAAAACTTACATCTTATTTACATGATAAACCGGTTTCAGAATTTCAAGAAAATGGAAAATATTTTTGATTACACATCTGAAAATTAAGAACAAATCTAATTCAAGATGTAGATTAAGAAAATGAAAGAGTCAAGCAGTAGAAGTTTGTAATAACAAACCAGATGTGAAGTGATGGAGATAATTGGGAAGGATAGAATAAATACACTTAAATAGAGGTTGAAAAATAAGAATATATTCAAGCAAGTTATAAATAAGTATAAGTGTATGATACAGAAGATATAGATGATTATGTATATATTTAATATGATCTGGATATTGTATAAGATTGTAATAGATTATTATAGATGATTATTTATATACTAGGAATAAGGCTCGTTGTGGAAATAAATACAATAAGCTCTAGAAAGAGGCTCTGGGCGGGTGCCCTAGCCTTGGGCACTCAGCGTCAATTTGCTGTGGTGACCTCAGCAGGATATAATGACATCTGGAGAACAGCTGTAATTCTGAGTGATCTACAGCCCTCCCCTGGAAATTGGCAACAATGGTTCCCCATCAGGAAATGGGTGGTTTGGAGGGTAGAGTCTATGGCATTGTACCTGTCTTGGAGGCAGCAGCCCAATCTCCTTCCCAGCCAGCCATCAACACACCGTTATCTACCCCTCTGACTTCAGCTTTCCATCTCCCCCACACACACCTGGAGCCTCTACCTAGGAAAAGTACAGTCTTTCTCCTCAGTGGGGACCCAAGCAGGAGGGGAAGTGACCTCAGACCTCAGCAGGGTATAATGACTCAGAGTCCACCCTGAAAAGCAGCCATTTTTTCCAGGGGAATTGATCTCTGCAGTCTGGAAAGCAGTTTTAATTCTGAATGATCTCCAGCCCTCACCTGGAGAATGGCAGCAATGGTTCCCCAGGAGGAAATGGCTGGTTTGGAGGATGGAGTCTATGGCATTGTACCTGTCTGTGGTCCCACTCCTCCTCAAACCCCACCCTCTCCAGGCTCCATCCCTCAAATCTCCAGGAATTTCCCAACTTTCCTTCCCAGCCAACCATCAATATACCATTATCTGCCCCTCTGACTTCAGGTTTCAATCTCTATCCCCTTCCCTGTAGCCTCTACCTAGAAAAGTACAGTATTTCTCCACATCACAGAAGCTCACATCATTCTTCTCTCCCCCTTTTGATTTGCACAAGAACCCTGTGAGGTAGGTTACACTGAAAGTCTGTGAGTGGTCTGAAATCACCCAATCAGCTTCCACAGGAAGAACTTGGGTCTGGAAGGCTCTGCCATGAAGCGCTAACTGCTACATCACACTGGTTGTCTGTGGGGGGCACCTCAGTAGAGTATAATGCCACAGAGCCCACCATTTTCTCCAGGGGAACTGATATCTATGATATGGAGAGCAGTTTTAATTCTGAGTGATCTCCAGCCCTCACCTGGAGTCTGGCATCAATGGTCCCCCAGGAGGAAATGGCTGGTTTGCAGGGTGGATTCTATGGCATTGTACCTGTCTGTGGTCCCACTCCTCCTCAAACCCTACCCTCTTCAGGCTCCACCCCTCAAATATCCAGAAATTTCCCAACCTGGATTTGGCAACCCTATCTCCTTTCCAGCCAACCATCAACCTACTGTTATCGACCGCTGATCTCTACCATCTGGAGCCCTCACCTGGAGATTGGCAGCAATGGTTCCCCAGGAGTAAAAGTAAAGTCTTTCTCCGCAATGAAGACCAAAGCAGCTTACATCCTTCTCCTCTCCCCCTTTTGAACTGCACAACAACCCTGTGAGGTAGGTTAGGCTGAAAGTCTGTGACTGGTCTGAATTCACCCACTCAACTTCCACAGCAAGACCCTATTAGAAGAACTTCCTGCTACACCTAGGGTAGCCAACCTCCAGGTGGAGCCTGAAGATCACCAGGTATCACAACTGAACTCCAGACAACAGATCTCTCCCTGCCCAGAGAAAATAACTGCTTTGGAGGGTGGGCTCTATCATGCATTCTGTTCAGCTGAGGCCTCTCCCCTCCTCAAACTCTGGCTTCCTTAGACTCCACCACAGAATATCCAGGAATTTCCCAACCTGTAGCTGGCAACCCTAGTAGGGTTGCCAAGTCACTTACTTGGCACAGCGGGGGAGAATTGGTCCCTGCGCGGGACAATTCATGCACGCGCGAAGTGCGCACGCGCCGCAATGACATCACCCAGAAGTGACATCATCACGTTGGGCACGTCACCAGCCGACGCTCTAGCAATCAGGCTGGACTCAGGCACGTCACCAGATCAGACTGCCTCCAATGTCTGTTATTCTTTCTTTCATGATTACCTTAGCCTGGTCCCGGTTCAGAGCCAAAATGGCTTGAGGGGAAAGACCAAAAAGATGCAGCTTGTTTAGGGTTGCCGAATCCCCTGAACTGCAGGCTGTGGAAGGTCGGTAGTTCAGCAGTTCGAGACCCGAGTGCTGCATGATGGAGTGAGCTCCCGTCTCTAGTTCCAGCTCCTGCCAACCTAGCAGTTCGAAAGCAATAAATTGCAAGTAGATAAATAGGTACCACTTCATTGAGAAGGTAACAGCGTTCCGTGCGCCATTGTGTTTAGTCATGCTGGCCACATGACCACAGAAACGTCTTCGGACAGCGCTGGCTCTTCGGCTTTGAAACAGAGATGAGCACCGCAACCCTAGAGTCGGATTCGACTGGCTTTCGAACAAGGGAACCTTTACCCACCGCCAGCCAGCTGGCTGCCAGGGAAGCCCCGCCCCGCCCGCCCCGCCCGCAGCCACCCCCTCCCTTCTCTCTTGAGATAGCGGAGGGAGGAATGCCCCCCAAAGTCCCCTGCTGGGGGTGAATATATGACTTGGCAACACTAAGCTTGTTATGAACAGCTTTCAGCCAATTTGACTGGAAGTTGTCTGTGAGTACCATGTGGCACACCAGAGAAAAAGGGCCTGCCCAGCTTTCAACTGGATCTGCCTTCCAGCACAAGGGAAGGGGGAGGGAATATAACACAGGAGCAGCAGCCTTTGGAGTTGATTGATACGGTTTGTGGATCACAGCCCTTGGAGAGATTACATTTATTTATTTATTTATTTATTTCCTTCGATTTCTATACCGCTCACCCCCTAAGGGCTCTGAGCGGTTTACATTATACATTTGATATCTAAATTACTAGGACTTTACTCCTTTTTAGATGACCTAAGGGGGGACTTGAAAGCCACTGCTCACAGGTCTAAGGAGTTTGTGGGTCATAATCAAAACTTGATCCAGAAATCAGTTAAGGCAATAGACTTGGAACAAAGCCCTGCCAAAGCAAAGAAAAGGAACGCCCCACCACATTTAAAAAGTAGCAAATTTGGCTTATTCTCTGGATAGAGTTACTGGGTTTCTCATATTAAATACCAGGATTTTCCAAGTCTCCAGTCTTTCTGCACACATGCATGGAGGAAGTCCCACTGAGCACAAGATGGACTTGCTCATGAGGAAGTCCAAAGAGACTGCAACCCTGTGCATCCCATCCAGAAAGTAAGCTCCACTGAAACCCTGGAGCTTCCTTCCAAGTAAAGCATGCACAAACTTGACACTTGGAAGTGAGTTTCATTGACATGAACGACACTTTTAGCAAATATCTTTAGAGATTAGGAGTATCAAAGGAGCTGGCTTCTAGTGTGGGCTATAAAACTGAAACCTAGGAGGGAGGCGCCTGCCTGCTCGTAATCTCACCTGGTCCTCCAGATCCATCCCATACTTCTCCCTATAGGCTGCATGTGGCCAGGGGGCTGGTTGCTGTGGGTGTGGCAACATTTGAAACTTATTGCTATCTCTTGGAATTATCTTGTGGCCATGTGGTGAATCTCAACTTCAAGACATCTCCTTTGTTGTGTTGATGACCCTTGGCTTTTTCCACAGGAAACGAATTCAAATGCAGATCAGATTTCTGCAGTTACGTAACACTCGCTTTTCTCAGTAATGGAGAACATGCGACTCAAGGGTTGTCCGCGGACATAACAGCCGTGCAAGGAAATTATCATACATCTGGGACTGCAGAGTGCTCCCGTTAACATCGGACTTTCCCTGGTGTCTGTTAAATCCATTTGGGAGATGAAGTAGAACGGGAGCTTGACAACTGGGGAATGGCAGCCAGATGTTGCAGTCTGATTGTCCCCTTTTAATCTGCAAGGGAACCACGAGGGATGTGGATGGAACCGCCCATCTGACCACAGCCTATGAGGATTATTAGGAAAGGGAATGAAAATAAATGGTTGATATTATAATACCTCTGTACAAATCTACAGTGTGGCCCCATTTGAAATACTGTGTACAGTTCTGGTCACTGGATCTCAAAAAGGGCATTGCAGAGCTGTAAAAAGTACACATGATGCCCAAACAGTAGTTTGAAGGGACTAAATCCAGAACTATCTTGTGCTACTTCTCAACATCCAAATAAAAGCTGTTCAGGTCTTTGATCCCAGTCATTAGGATGGTTGACCACATAGGTCTTCAGCATGTGGTTCAGGGTATCATTGAACCTTTAATTTAGTCCATTTGCTTGGGCATGACAAACCATGGTGGTGAGATGTTTAATGTCACAGGCTTGCAACAACTCCTTCCCTTCTTTGGACATGGATGATGTTCCTAAATCCATGACTATTTCTTTTGGAAAGCCTATCTTGGTGAACAGTCAACAATGCCACTGTTTTAGTTTCAATATCCTTTAGGGATGGCTTTTGGGAATTATTCCCATGCTGGGTTGCTGTAGCCACTAGTCCTACGATATCAACTCCTATTTTTGAGTTAACTTCAGGAACAAGTGGAATGAGTTGTAAGCATCCTTTTGTTTTGTCCTGGGCCTTGCCCACCAGCTGACAGGCTTGGCAAAACTGGCAAAAAGCTCTGACACCCTTTTCCATATTTAGCAATAAAATCGTACGTGCAACCTATTTCTAGTTTTGTTAATTAATGAATGTCCAGATGTGAGTGTTCCATGTGCAAGATGCAGAAGCTGCAATCTATATTTTATAACCAGCTATGTTTCTCTCATATAGCAGCACATTTTTGCCTCATAAATCCTCTATAAAGTCTCTGGATTAAGACTTTAAACAAACAAGATTCTCTGCTGTTACTTATTGGGAAGAGGTCTCAGCTTGTCACCACAACTCCTGTAAAGAGTCATCTTGCTTTTGTTCAGTTAGAAATTGTACAGCAGGAATATTCTGTCTCAAAGTTTCAGGTTCACTCACACCTGAGTCTCCCAGGGTCTGCTCTGCTAAGTTGCTACTCGCTGTTTCTATAGCAACCACTCTAACTTCTGGCCTAGTAGGTAATTCTGAAACTATCTTGCATATGATCCTCAGGTGTCCCTGGTACAAGGAGGTCCGCGCCAAATATCTTGAGCCTATTGTAAAACTAAGTCCTGATATGACGGAATCTGATTATATAAACTATTTGGCCACACATGAAAATCAGTCTACCTCTAAAGCTGTTGCCAAAATCTGTACTGCTTGATGTTTTATTCGAAAAGCCCGCTAAATCATGTTTTAGTTCTAAGCCGATCTGCTGACCTATATTTTATGTAATATCTATTTGTTGTTACTTTATTTTAATGTATTTTTATATATCCTTTGTATTTATTCTAGCTATTTTATTGTTGTAGTCAGTATGTTTTCTAATTTCAGTGTGTTTTTGTTGATTTACTGGCTTGATGCCGTAATAAACTATACAATACAATTCTGAAGCCTGAATTTAAGACCTACTCTGGGTCACTACATGAACTAATCTGGCTTGTGAGGCTAAGTCATTTTCTAAAAGCACAGGCACTGAAAGTTCTCCCCACACTCCCATTATCTACTTTCTCCTAAAATACTTTGTATTTCATTGGTATTTTTGCCAAGCCTACCTCAAATTCTGGGTTCTCTTGGTTCTATATGTTATTCCAAGTAGGTACTGCTTTTTCTTTACAAAGTACAGAGTTATTAATGTAATCTTTGCTCCTCTGTCCCCCCCAGCCCAATGCTTAGAATCATAAGATCATGGAGTTGTAAGGTACCTCCAGGGTCATCTAGTCCAACCCTTGCACAATGCGGGAAATACCTAACCCCCTCCAGCTCCAGTGACCCCTGTTCCACGCCCAGAAGATGGCAAAAATCCTCCAGAATCCCTAGCCAAACTGGCCTGGAAAAAAAATTGCTTCTTGACCCAAAAGTGGCTATCAGCATTTCCCTAGGTGTGTCAGAAAGGGCCATGAGAACGAAACACTAGAGAAACGCTTCCTGCCCTCCTTCTCATAATCTGCCTAAGTTTACAGAATCAGTATTGCTGTCAGATGGCCATCTAGCCTCTGTTTAAAAACCTCCAAAGAAAAAGAGCCCACCACCTGCCAAGGAAGTCTGTTCCACTGAAGAACCATTCTGTCAGGAAGTTCTTCCTAATATTTAGCTGAAACTCTTTTGATTTAATTTCAACCTGTTGATTCTGGTCCGACCTTCTGGGGCAACAGAAAACAACTCTGCACCATCCTCTACCTGACATCCCTTCAAGTACCCGAAAATGGTTAACATATCACCTCTCAGTTGTCTCCTCTCCAGGCTAAACATACCTAGCTCCTTCAGCCTTTCCTCATAGGACTTGGACTTCAGACCAGTGTTCCCTCTAAGCTGAGTTAGTGTGAGGTAGCTCCCAGTTTTTTAGCCTCCGGCTCACCCTTTTTTGTCTTAGCTCAGGAAGGATTGCTCCAGAGTAAATTAATTTATGCAGCAGCCAAACCACTTGCTCACAACTTTAATGCCAGTAGCTCACAAAGTAGACTTTTTGCTCACAAGACTCCACAGCTTCGAGGGAGCATTGCTCCAGACCCCTCACCATCTTCATTGCCCTCCTCTGGACATGAACCAATTAAATGTGTTTTTATCACCTTCCTCATAAATCAGCAGGGTATCTGCGCCATTACAGACATGACTCAAAAAATTTCAGAAACCTAGCCACAGAATAACACATCTAGCCCTCTATATGGCAATAAAAAACTCCCAGACTATCAAGCCAATTTGGATGAAGGATGTTTTTGCTAGGGCTGCTGGTGTAATCAGATAGATATATAGATAGACAGACAGACAGACAGACAGATGATGGATGAAGACCATTATTACAATTGCACTCCACCCATACCTAGACAGGTTATATCTATGAGAGTGTATCCACATCCTGAATATTGCAGTATGGTGCTCATGTGACATTTTACAGACTGCTTGGTTCCGTTCCACTGTTTAACTATTTTATTTATCACATTTATATCCCGCCCATCCTATGAGCGGGCTCAGGGTGGGTTACATCATATTTCAATAAATACAGTAAAACGTAAAACACTTTTACTTTACAACCTTGTTAACTGCTTTTTTTTTACTAAAACAAAGAAACTTGCAATATTAAAAATCCCCATAAAAATACAATAAAGCTTACCATTGGAGATAGAATCCTGTTCTCTGATATATTCTGATTCTCACACTGATGCTTCACTGAAGGTTTCAAATTTGCCTGTAAGCAGCAGTTTTTAGCTACCAAACAACTGTTGCCAGGCTAGTTTGAGGTGCCAGTGATTAATGGCCACCTAAATTTTAAAAACTTTGGCTCAAACATTGAAAAAAAATATGCAATAGCAGCATGGGTTTCTCAAGCATTCTTGAAGAGCAGGTGAGGTGCCAAAAGAATGGAGGAAGGTAAATATTGTCCCCATCTTCAAGAAGGGGGAAAAGAAGGATCCGGGTAACTACTGACCCATCAGCTTGATGTCTATACGTGGGAAAGTTTTAGAATAAATAATCAAACAGACAGTTCTTGAGCATTTAGAAAGTATGGCTATGATTACTGAGAGCCAGCACAGGTTTTTCAAGAACAAGTAATGTCAGACTAACCTTATCTCTCTCTCTCTCTTTTTTTTTTTTTGAGAAAGTTACTACCTTGCTGGATGATCAGACGAATGCTGTAGACATATTTTATCTTGATCCCAATAAGGCTTTTGATAAGGTGCTACATAATATTCTTGTTGACAAATTGGTAAAATGTGGTTTGGATCCTATGACTGTTAGGTGGATCTGTAACTGGTTGACAGATCACACCCAAAGAGTGCTTGTGAATGGTTCCTCATCTTCTTGTAGAGGAGTGAGAAATGGAGTGCCTCAAGGATCTGTCCTGGGACCTCTTTTGTTCAACATCTTTATCATTGATTTGAAGGGATAGAGGGAATGCTTATTAAATTTGCAGATGATACTAAATTGGGAGGGGTAACAAATATGATAGAAGACAGAGTCAGGATACAGGATGATCTTGACAGGCTGGAAAACTGGGCTAAAACAAATAAAATGAATTTCAGTGGGGATAAATGTAAAGTTCTGCATTTAGGTAGGAAAAATCAAATGCATAATTATAGGTTGGGGGAGACTTGTCTTGGTGGTAGTATGTGCGAAAAAGATCTAGGGGTCTTAGTAGACCATACACTAAACATGAGTCAGCAATGTGATGCAGTTGCTAAAAAGGCAAATGTGATTTTAGTCTGTATCAACCAAAATATAGTATCCAGATCATGCAAAGTGATGGTACCACTTTACGCTGCTGTAGTTAGACCTCACCTAGAGTATTGTATTCATTTTGGGGCACCACAATTTAAGAAGGATATAGACAAGCTGGAACGTGTCCAGAGGAGAGCAACGAAGATGGTGAGGGGTCTGGAGACCAAGTCCTATGAGGATAGGTTGAAGGAGCTGGGTATGTTTAGCCCCGAGAAGACGACTGAGAGGTGATATAACCATCTTCAAGTACTTAAAGGGATGTCATATATGTTAGAAGTGGAAGGCTTGGCGCTGTTGCCTGCCTCAGACTTGAGAACTTCCTGCTATCTGATCTTTTCTTTTGAAGTAGAATGCTACTCTTAGGGGCAATTTCCTCTGCTTCTGCTGTCTCACCCACTCTCTCTCTCTCTCTATGCACGAAGAAGGTGCTTGATCTCCATCTTGCACCATGGAGGCTGGACATGCATCCAGCATCCAACACCATCTAGCTAGTTAGAATAGGCAATCTATATCTGTCTCTTACCTGTACTCTCAATCATGTATTTCCTTTAATAAATGTTACTTA
>NW_015166440.1:921196-934858 GCF_001447785.1 Gekko japonicus | reverse complement strand
TTATGCATGGGATAGAGAAAGCAGAGAAACAAGTATTTTCTCCCTTTCTCGCAATACAAGAACCCGTGGGCACTCAATGAAATTAATGAGCAGTAGGCTTAGAACAGATAAAGGAAGTACTTCTTCACCCAAAGAGTAATTAACATGTGCAATTCACTGCCACAGGAAGTGGTGGGGGCTACAAGCACAGACAGTTTCAAGAGTGGATTGAATAAACATATCGAGCAGAGGTCTATCAGTGACTGTTAGCCACAAGGTATAGATGGAACACTATGTCTGGAGCAGTGAAGCTCTGTATCCTTGGTGCTTGGGGGTCAACAGTGGGAGGGCTTCTGGAGTTCTGGTCCTGCTGGTGGACCTCCTTATGGCACCTTGGTTTTGGCCACTGTGTGATGCAGAGCGTTGGACTAGATGGGCCAATGGCCTGATCCAACATGGCTTCTCTTATGTTCTTATGAGAAAACTACAATTTCTGCCATTCTCAGCAAGCCAGAAAGTTCTGAGCATGTGCTCAAAGTATCTAGCAGCCACATGCCCAGAGATGATGAATATTACCAACCGTGCAGATGAATTTAAATGATATTAAAGGTGTTTAACAATGCAATGCTAAGCAAAATTGTTAGCCGAATTGCTTTATCTACAGCAATTGGCAATTTAGATGGGTTCTTGCCAGTGTCTACCAAGGTCCTGTTCCCACCAAGGGTTACCAGTAAAAGGAGTCGAGGCTGGTGTTGTTAAAATAACTGTCTTTTACTTAAGAATATAAATCACATACAAACGATACTGATGCTCTCACACATTCAATCAAGTTCCTTAGAAGTACAGTAGTAAACTGAGCACGTTTGCATTAGCAGGTAGGGTGATGAAGGGTGATACTTATCTGTCCTGAAGCTTGTGCTTTCCAATGAAGAATGGATGGGAAGAAAATAGAACTCTAGGGAAGTTTAACACACAACTAGAACCAGCCAGCACGTGTGGGTCTCTTGGCTGCAGACCAAGAGATCAGAGTAGAGGCAAGGGTTTGGGTATAGCAAACTGGACAAAGGGGTAGTTAAAGCAGACAGGGGGTGTTGTGGGGATTGCGGCTAGCAAGGGCCAGGCGACTGGACCTTACCTTTTATAGATGGTTCTTTGGGTGGGTGGCAACTGTGCCAACCTGTGGACCCACCTACCTGTTAGTCCATCCCAAAACTAATCCTATTGGTTGCATGTAGTGAGGGGTGGCAACCTAGAGGGTTGGGCAATATTGTAACCTAAGACCTAACTCAAAGGAGGGCATCTGGGCAAGTGTGAAAACTTGGCTTCAGGATGCTCCCTTGAAGTGCAGATGAAGCTCGGCCATTCCTTTGGTCATAAAAGGTCCATCTGGCAGGAAATGCCAATGCAGAGATAAAGCAGAGATGTGGCATGCGTGACTGCAGACAATTCAACAATGGGGGCTGCTTCTTCTCAAGTTGTTGTTTTAGCTGACAATATGGAGATGTGTGCTTTCCCACGAGGCTGATGCTGTGTAACTGAAACCTCATTCATGTGTAAGGCTGATGCAGACACCTTCTATGTGTAGCATCACAACAGGTGACTTGTGCAGCTTTCTGAGTCTGTGTGTGGGTGTGCACAGTCCATTGTGTGTATAGCAGCAAACATAAATCCATAAAGCAAATATCAGTCTCATTCCTTAACAAAGTTACACTTTTCTAAGTTTACTGAAGTCAGTGGACTCTGAAGAACACAATTCTGCTTGGAATTGCACTGTAAATGTATAACAACAGTATTAACATAAATAACATCTTTACCATTGTCCTGTAAAATCTTGCTGTATAAATATAATCTTTACCCGGATCATATACTACTTATCTATGTAATAGGCTATATACTATTCTACTGAGTATCATTGAGAACTGACAATAATTATTTTTTAATTATTTTAAAGAATGATATATCACATTACAACATATAGAGAATATCTATTGTCTACAGATTCATTGGTTCATTACTGATTAATGTATAAAAAGGATAATGAAAAATTTCCAAGCAACAGTGTAGAAACACTGCCCTCTTCTGTTGAACAGTTTTCCGTTTTTAGACATAAATTCAACTGCATGGCATCAGACTGTATCATCACAAACATAATGTTTCTACTTGCTCATCCACAGAACTCTTTGCTGTGTCTCATTTGATCTGTAATATTTTGCAAGCAAACAATTTTGAACACAAGCCTGCCAAAACAGTTAAAACTTTTCCCACAGTAATTTATTTTTCTTTGGAAAATTTACTTGTATGCCTCATTTATAATCTGTTCAGCAAAACTTTGAACGTTTGAGATAGGTTTTATGGTGTTCTTTTGGACTGGTTGGAGAAATACCATCAAAGTTAAATTTAAAACTTTTGAACCCAGCAAGGGTTCAACAGACACTTCAAGAGGAAAAGTACATTTTCTTCCTAAATATATTCTTAATAAAATTGGTCAGAACTTTGTTCTTTGCTTCCTTAAAAGAGGGGTGAGGATTTCTCACGGCAAATACAAATTGCAATTCTATGCAGTTCTACAGCAAGTTTATAATTATATTCATCTTTCCATTCCCTCCAGCTTCTCTCAAGATAATTATAGAGTTAATATATAACCCTTCAGTTGGCGCAAACATTCTTCAGCTGAGTGGTTGGCCTAGGATACCTAAAGCTGGGGAAAAGAAATTATAATACAAAGCAGTTTTAGGGCAAGGTAAAACATGTAATGTATTGAAATGATTACATGAATCACCTCATAGGACTCCCATGTTAAGCTTCAAGCCAGACCAGGGCTCCTCTGAGCGAACTTCCTATTGGTCGCTTCGTAACAGCGACCAATCAGAACGATACCATTCCCTAGGAGGGAAAGACTCCCATTGGTCTTTATTCTAGCAATCTCATTGGTTGTTATTTGTAAATAGGCGTGGCTACATTAGCCCGGTTATGTTTAAAAGGAGCATAAGCTCCCACTGTTTTCTGTTCTGGTTTCTTACTGAGTTAGTGCTTGTTCGTTACTTCCAATAAAGCTGAATCACTTGCTGAATCACTGTACGAGTCCTTTGTTAGCGCGATCTAACAAAACAGAGTTGGTCTGACAAAATAGTGCAGTCCCTCCTTAAGAAATAAAATTATTATCCATTGCTGAGTTTCTTGGCTGTTCAGTAAAATAAATGGAGATGTGTTTAAATTCCTCTCAATAGGCTTTAAATATTATGTGACTTAAGTTTGGTCTTTATGCATTGGGAACTTCAGAAAATAATAGATACCAAGGAGAAACAATTTCAAAAGCCATCACAGACCCAGGAGCTTAATGTCTCAAGTCTCATACAAACCACATATCCCAAAGAGTTTTCTATCTTGCTAGACTAGTGTCAAGAAAGTTACTCAGACTGACATGATATACAGCCAGGAAGAAAATTGGTCTATTATCAACATTTGATTCTAACAAGTGGGGGAACCACAAGAGCTTGGAGGAGGATCTCCGTTTTCCTTCCTTCACCATTTCTTCTTTTCCTTTCCTGGCAGCCCCACAGGCTCTCCCTTTTTCCTGATTCCTTTACTCCTTCTGACCAACCAGACAAATGTTTTCTGCCCCCCGTCTATAGGTCTTGCTCCTTCCCTCCTTGTGGTGGCCAGGAAAACTCTGGCTTAGCTGCACAGTGCCAGTCACTGGGCCCAGTTGTGCAGTGCCAACTTCTAGGCCCAGTTACACTGCAAGGAACCCACAAGAGTTAGGTGAGCAACTCACTTTTTATCCCCCTCTGCATACTACTTCCTGTTTCCTTTCTCCTGGCAGCCCCCATAATCTTCTCCTCTTTCCATGTTTCCTACTCACCTTGCTACGCACAAACCAACTCAACTTTTATCTGCCCCATATTATTTATTTATTTGATTTATACCCCACCTTTTTCCACAACGGGGACTCAAAGCAGCTTATATATTTCTTCTCCATATTATCTTCACAATGAACCTGTGAGAGAGGTTAGGCTGAAAGTATGTGCCTAGCCCATAATCAATCAGTGGGCAACTTGCTACCACCTGACTCTGACCACTGCACAACACTGGCTTTCATGTAGTGGCTGTGCTGAACAGTTGCTAGCAGATGGGCCTAGGTGAGTAATGGAAGTTAGGTGGTAGCAAGTTGCCCAGTGCTTACTGCTAGCCCTGACCCTAATAAGTCTTCCTTCAAGGCTAAAGTAGCCCTGGAATAACCCCTGCCCCCTACCCACTGCCTTTTACTGACAGAAAGGAAGGCTTGAAGGCTGGAAATATTGTTGTGGTTGCTTAGCAATGGCCACAGAGTTTCTTAAAGTTACAGGTGCTGATTCTGTTTGGGGGGGGGGTTAAACCCACACAATGTCTATCGATTCATTGATCTATTCATTGATTGATCTATCTATAGAGATAGATAGATGTGTGTGTATGTGTGTGTGAAGTGCCATCAAGTCACTTCTGACTTATGGAGATCCTATGAATTAATGAACTCCAAAGCATCCTATCATCAACAGCCTTACTCAGTTCATGAAAACTGAGGGCCATGACTTCCTTTATTGAGTCAATCCATCTCATATTGCGTCTTTACCTGCTACCTTCAACTTTTCTTAGCATTATTGTCTTTTCCAGTGACTCTGGTCTTCTCATGATATGAACAAAGTGTAATAGCCTTAATTTACTCATTTCAGTTTCTAGGGAGAATTCAGGCTTAATTTGATCTAGAATCCACTTATTTTTTCCTTTTGGAGGCCCATTATATCTGTAAAACTCTCCTCTGACACCATATTTCAAATGAATCAAATTTCTTCCTCTCAGCTTTCTTAATTGTTGAACTTCACATAGTAATGGGAAATATTAGTATATGATTTATCTTGTTCTTGGTCATCAGTGACACATTCTTACACTTATGAACACTTTCTAGCTTCTTCATGGCTGCCCATCCCAGTCTCAATCTCCATCTGATTTCTTGGTTACTGTCTCCTTTTTTGGTTAATGATGGAGCCAAGGAATAGATTTTTAAAAACAATTTCAATTTCTTAATTGTCAACCTTACAGCTGTGTAATTCCTCACTAGTCATTACTTTCATATTCTTGATGTTTGGCCATAATTGTGCTTTGGTAATTTCTGCTTTAACTTTCATCAGGAATTTTTTCAAGGCTTTGCTGTTTTCTGCCAGTAATGTGGTATTCATATCTCAAATTGTTAATGTTCTTTCCACCAATTTTCACTCCACCTTCATTTAAATCTAATCCAGTTTTCCTTATGATACGTTCTGTATATAGATTGAAGTGCTAGGGAGATAAAATACATTCTTGTCTGACACCTTTGCCAATTGGAAGTCACTCACACACAGACCCTGATCTGAATGGTTCAATTCCATCAGATCTCAGAAGCTAAGCAGGGTCCCCCCAGTTAGGATTTGGATAGGAGACCACCCAGGAACTCCAGGGTTACTATACAGAGGCAAACAATGGCAAACCACCTCTGAATATCTCTTGCCTTGAAAACCCTAGGGAGTCATCATAAGTTCGCTGCAACTTGACAGCACTTTCCACCATGTGTCTGTGTGTGTTTCAGATTTTGTTTTCTCACAAACCTGGACCTTTTGTCAGGTTTGTAGAAAGATCTGTCTGATTTGTTCATGGCCCCAGTCTGAGTTTAAGTATTCACAGATGGGCCATGATTAGAATTAGATTTGTTGATTTAAAATTATAACCTGGCAAAGATATACCATACAATAGTAGGACTCATTCCATAGCACACAATCTATGGTATACCCTGTGAACCACTCCACCACACACATACATACAATAATATAAGATAGAGCTATTCATATGAAACATATAAAAATAACTATAACTTTTTAAATATCCAGAGTACTTCTGTGCATGTCTCTTCTCACCACTGTTAAAACTTATTCAGCCCTTGCATTTCTGGAGTGAGTCTACCCCCTCTGTCTTCTTTCTGTTTCCTCAGCATGAGGCACTACAGTTCATATGAGAGAATAAAATTGCCAAGGTGCCCAAAAAAGAGTAAGCTGGTCATGGAGAAAGAGGAGTAAAACCACCAATTAGGCTTGCCAAGTCCCCCCGGCGGGCGGGAACCCCCCCGCCCCCGAGGCCCATTATTCCCCGCCGGCGGCGTATCGGGCCCTGGGGGGGAACCCCACCCCTACGTGCACGGCCCCCGGAAGTGACGTGACGACACCAAGCAAACTGGGGGCGGGGCCACGGTCATCCGAGGGGAAACTCTATGGTTTTCCCCCCACTCCGGATACAGGTAACACTTGGCAACCCTATTGCCAATTCTGGCCTGAGAAATTCCTGAAGATTTGGAACAGAGCGTTTGGGCAGGTACATTTGAGAAGGGATTTTACTGGAATCCATGGTATACCATAGAATCTGCTCTATGAAACTGTCATTTCCTGCAGAAGAATTGATCTCTGTAGTCTGATGATTAGTTGTAATTCCAGGAGAACATCATGCCCCACCTGAAGGTTGGAAATCATACCAGTACCCAACTGTAGCCAACCTGTTTTTTTCCCGGGTGACTGACATGATGGTTTTACTCTCTCTTTGCAGTCAGCTTACTGTCTTCCTGGAAGTCACCCAAGTGCCAGGACGAGAGTGCAAAGGCTGCACAAAAAAAGTGTGGGTGGGGTTGGGGAGGAATAAGTCTTTACTTCCATCTTTAGCATGGTGCCCACAAATTTGAAAGGCATATATCTTACATATCCTCCAGTCCATCTGGCAACAGCTTTAAGATGGGAACCACCTGCAAACCACAGAGGCCTACCAGGAAATGGCAGTTTTTCCTGGGACATGATATAGGTGTCACTTTTGGTAACAGTGCTCAGAAGAGCCACAGATGGCATGGCAACAGCCACATACGGTTCCAATCCATTGAGTGAGTATCTCTGCTATGCAACATTATAATTATTTATTTATTTTTGCAATTTATATCCCACCCTACCCCACAACTGGACTCAGGGTGGCTTACGACATGTCATAAAATCATAACAAAAGAACAATTAAAACATTAATTAAAGCAGGATTAAAATTAAATAAATAATTTTAAAATACCTATACATGTGTGACAGTATAATAGTTTACATGTAATACATAGTTTACATGTAAATACAAAACAGCTTACATGTAAATACAAAATACCTCACAGGGTGTCTGTTGTGGGGAGGGGAAGGGAAAGGAGCTTGTAAGCTTCTCTGAAACACCTTTGGGTAGTGAAGGGTGGGGTATAAATCCAATCTCTTCTTGTTCTTCTCTTCTTCAAGAGCTGGATTCAGGCAAATTTCATGGACCACAATTCAGAATAACATGATCACGTGGCTCATGAAGATTAATAAGAAAATCATGCTCTATATTCCTTAGAGTAAGGATGTGCTCTCTATACATGAAAAACTAGTGCCCTAGAACATAGCAAAACGCTGAAGAGTGAAATTGTATTAAATAAACCTGATTATTTGTTTAGCATATTTATAGCCTTCGCTCTTAGTTTTGCTCCCAAGGCAGTTTTATAAACAGTCAGACATAAACTGTTTTCTCCTTATATCTCCAACACATTGAATGTGGATGCCCCATTTTTTGCCATTTTCCCTGGCTTCCATACCTCACTTTTAATACTTTTTCTCTCATATTTATGTTTGATATGGACTTCTCATTTTTCATCTCAGATGTAGGTTCCCATGTCGTTTTCTCACCTGCTCTCATTTTCCCACCTGCTCTTCAGATTGCCTCTTTGTCTTAACTGTTAATTCATATATTACTGAAATCTCTTTCCTCTGCTTTCTTGGTTTGTTATACATTACCTTAGATTTGTTTTAAAAATGGAATATATACATATGAGAATGCTTGTATTTTAAGAAATCCCTAACCTGCAGGTATTGATATAAAGAGGGAGCAATCCTCAGCAGGTCTATTTTGAAAGAAGTTCCATTTGATTTAATGTTCTTAGGATTGCAGTCAGAGATATCTGCTTCCTTTTTGTGAATACAAAACTGTCTTGCTTTCTTCAGTAAAATCAATTACTTTTCTAAGCCCCAATTCTAGCCAGCTATTCAAGTCTGCATTACTATAAGCTAGAGCAAACTCTCATGTTCTAAATCACAGGCATGCATCCTGAGACGTATACAGAGCCAGAAGATATAAACACATAAATTTTGTTATGGTCTGTGTCAGAAAATATAGATTGTAGCAATGGTAGCCATTACATTGAAGTCCATGTTTATACAGGTAATCTTCCAGTGACATTCTAAACAGTCGGTTGAAGTAAATGGCCTTAGAAGGTTAACAAAGTTTGAGACCAGTGGCACCTTTAAGGCCAACAAAGTTTTATTCAAGGTATAAGCTTTTGTGTGCATGCACACTTCTTCAGATACAGTGAAGCAAGATGTCCTCAACCATTACATATAGGTGAGGGAGTTTAGCTGCCATGAAGGGCTAGAGTCAAGATGCACAAGTAACTGGACAATTATAGCTGACATTGAATTAAATAAGTTGGTAAGATCGGTGAATAGCAGTAAATTAGCATACAAGTAAAGAGTTAACAGATGTGAGAACTGAGTATGAATCCAGTGGCACCCCCAAGGCCAACAAAGTTCAATTCTGTGTAAAAGCAAGAACTGAGAGACTTAGCATGTGTAGATGCATTCTTAGATGCATTGAGAAAGATTTCCTCACAAGATAGCTAGCTAGCTACCTAGCTAGCTCTCCCTCCCTCGCTCTCTCTCTCTCTCTCTCTCTCTCTGTGTGTGTGTGTGTGTGTGTGTAGGGAGGAAGTTAGTTGTCAGGAAGAACTAATTAGTCAAGATAAATGAGCAATAAATACAGCTAAGATTGGAATAATGCATTTGGTAAGGCCTGTGGATAGCAACAAAATTACATACAGATAATAAAAGAGGTTAACAACAGATATGAGAACTAAGTTTGAGCCCGGTGGCACCTTTAAGATCAACAGAGTTAAATTCTGGGTACAAATGAGAACTGGGTGACTCAGCATGTGTAATGAGATAAGAACCCAATGTATCTGTTAAGGCCCAAGAGTTCCATTGTCCTGAGTGTTGTAATAACTTGTAATTCAGCAATCTCCCATGCCAATCTGTTTCTGAAATTCCTTTGCAATAAAACATTGAGTGTCCTGGGAGGCTGAAATGTTCTCCTACAGGTTTCTCAGTTTGGTGATTCTTGATGTCAGATTTGTGTCCATTTATCCTTTGGCATAGGGTTTGACCTGCTTGCCCTGTGTAGAGAACTGAAGTTGGCATTTGATGGCATATACAATGTTAAAAGATGAGCAAGTGAATAAGCCCGAGATGGTGTAGGTGATGTTGTTAGGTCCAGTGATAGTGTTTTCTGGGTGTACACATGGCAGCAAAGTTGACATCTGGGTTTATTGCAAGCTCTGGTATCAGTGTCCATGTTCAAATTTGATGTATTATCATGGGTGAGGGGTTGTTTGAGATTGGAAGGCTAGGTACAAGAAAATATTTGCCCCACAATACTTGTGTTGAGGAATGTGCATAAAATTGCTTTTTATTTGTGTTTGCTCTCACACACACACACACACATGGACAGTGCCTGCAAGTTCTATGAGTTTTGGGAATGCTGTGTGCTTTGCTTGATGTGACTGTTTTGCTTGGAAGATGCTGTTCTGCTAGTCTGCCTGCACTTGTATGCTAATGAAGGGACACACACACACACCCAGCCTGGGAGGAAGAAGGAATCTCCATTATGGTCAGCCAAGGAGTGATAAAAACAACAACTTGTCCACCATTGAGGAATTACAAGCTAACATGTAACCCTGAGAGAATCTGGTTTGCATCTGAAGAGACTGTTTCCTGTTTACAGCTTGGGACGGAGCTAAAGTTATTTACAAGTCAAAGGTTGCCTGGGCATCCAACATTCACACCTTGACCAGATGCATTCCTTGAGTTTAGAGGATTAGATTTCAATATCGGCCCCTCCCTCTAGGTAGACACGTCATCTCCTAGTAACCAATAGAGTTAGGTAATTAGAGGAAGGGGGGACCCAAGCAGGCTAGTGCCTCCCACCTGTAAATTTCCATTATATAACACAGAGCACACTTTTATTCTGTGCTGCTACACAGAGCACACTTTTATTCTGTGCTGCTGGCTAGCCAACAAACCATCACCCATCTTTCCTTTAGGCAAGGCTCTTTGTGCAGGAATTTCTCTGGGGTGTACAGCCAGAGACGTTTCATGCCCACATTAGCTGCCTCTTTCTAAGCAATGTGGAGGAGTACTTAGTTCCCAGGGATCCTTCCCTCCCCATCCAATCTTCCAGTGCAACAGACAAGAACCTCTGATCAAGCAAGTATGAACGAAATACCTACCCCAAACTCCCAAGTAACTAAGGAAACTATTTTGTATTCTTTCTTTATTGATAAAGGAACCTTGTATGTGTGAATGTGTGATTCTGTTTTGTATGTATGTGAAACCAAGTGTTATTTAGTAAAGAGAACAACTTATTTTACCGACATTTTGTCCCGTTGTCTCTGTGGGTTGGATCCTCAGGGTTCAAAATCGGATCTCTGTATACACAGACCAGGACCCTTTCTATTTAGTCTAGCCACTGCTGTAAATAAAGCAGGTCAGGCTAACACTTGTGAAGGAGAACTGTCATTATCCAGTAGAGCTTGTAAGTCACTGATGATGCATTGAACTGTTTTGAGTTAAGAGCTGTATGTGACCACTAGTGGGGATCTGTTATTGTCTATTTTGGTCCTATCTTGCAACAGGTTTTCTCTGGGTACCATTCTGGCTCTGTTAATCTGTTTCTTGACTTCATCAGGTGGATACTTCAGTTCCAAAAAAGTTTGATGTAGATCCCTCAGGTGAGAATCTCTGCCTGTAGGACTGGAGCAGATGAGGGTGTTGTGTAGAGCTTGTCTATATACAATGGGTTGTTTGGTAGGTTTATGATAGTCGCTGTAGGGAAGTGGGTATATTTGTCAATCAGTAGGTTTCTGGTGAAAGGTGGTGTCTATGGGTGTGGTCACATGTGCCAGATAAAATGGGGGGGGGGGAAGCGAGATGATTTCCTCCAGAGTAAATATTTTCTAGCGCAGTTACCTCACAGTTTCTTCTTTTTTCGGTCTACAAGTAAATATATGACCTACAGAATCACATGAGCATTCAGGGACTAAGCAGCAACAAGCAAGCCAGATGATTCTTTTGGAAGCTGTCCCTGTTATGCTAGATGTTTCCTCTCTTGGGCTGTATCAAAATCAGAATGCATTTTCAGTGTTTGCTGTGAGTGTGCAGTGTTCCCAAAGAGAAAGAGAGTTATTTTGTATTTTCCACATGTATCCAAGAAACTACGATTTAGATCCTTGCTTAGTGATAGATGTTTGTGAAAAATCATTACCTGAATAGACTGAAACAATTTGCTTGTGAGCATTTCTGCTTCAGATGTGATTGGTTTTCTGTTTATGTAAGAGCATCAAAAAGAAAAAAGAAAACAGATTAACATAACTAACTCCCATTTTCCTACAAAACAGAACTTGGCTGCATTTGCATTCAGGCACTTTTTGTTCTGTGCATCGTTCTGATTAACTGTTTTGTTTGTTTGTTTGTTTTCCTGAGAGTAAGGATTACATCCTACAAGCCTGTACAAATATGCAAAGAAAACAACAAGAATTAGTTGCATTTTCAATTAACATAAAAATAAATTTGGTGTGTTTAATTGTGCCATATTTGCACAATTTGAAAATATTCTTCCATTTAATATAAAAGAGTAAACAGAGGGTATCAAGAAATTTGTGTTATCGGAAATGATATTTCTAGGCAAAATCGGGTGTCCCATCCATAATCATACTTAGAGAAATAATCCCTTGTCCTCTGAGGTAAAGTTTTACAGCATTTTTTTGAAAAGTTTTCTACCCTTCATGAAGAAAATGAATTCAAACAGTTGGAAATGTTTGGTTTTAAAGGAGAGCAATTTAACATCAGCATGGGATTTCCTATTCTTTAAATAATTTGTTATTATCTACTTGCAGATATTTTTGACACAATTTATACATTAGGAAATACTACAATTGATTGGAAAAGTTCCTGCAAGTTGACAATCTGGTATTGTAATTCCTGTAAGTTGACAACCTTGGTAGTTGGCAACCATGCTTTGTAATTTTTGCAAGCAACCTTATATTGTATTCTTATAAATTGGCAACCTTCCATTATAATGAATCAGGGTAAGTCTTTGCAGCATCAGTACCGGTATTGGGATGAGTTAGCATAAAAGTTTTGTGAGAACATGTACCTAGTAAGGCATTATACAAGCACTTTGCCCTAGGAACATTCAGAGAATTTCTTGCAACTAAGTTATGGTGAGTATATGCCTTCAAAAGTTGTAGAGTTGTATAAATTAATTGTGGCTAAATTATTATGATGTGCAGGGGTCAAATGGGGCCGGAGCTTTCTGGAGCGCAGCTCCAGGAGTGCCCAGCCCAGGAGGTGGGGCGGTCACATGACCAAGCCCCGCCCCCTGCTCCCATCCACCCCTCCCCGCGAAGGTCTGCCACCTTGCTGGAATCGGAAGGGAGTGGACGTGAAAGGAGGGAGAAATTCCCACTGGGAAGCTCCAAATGAGGCCCTTGCCTTCCTTCCCCCATTTCCCCAATCTTCTGAGAACGGGCAGAACAAGGCCCTCACCCACCCACCCCTCATCGCTGCTTCGTCATTCTGGCTCCCCCAGGTCTTGTTAAAAGGTAAAGGTTCCCTTGCTCGAAAGCCAGTCGAATCCGACTCTAGGGTTGCGGTGCTCATCTCCGTTTCAAAGCCGAAGAGCCAGCGCTGTCCGAAGACGTTTCCGTGGTCATGTGGCCGGCATGACTAAACACCAAGGCGCACGGAACGCTGTTACCTTCCCACCGAAGTGGTACCTATTTATCTACTTGCAATTTCTTGCTTTCGAACTGCTAGGTTGGCAGGAGCTGGAACTAGAGACAGGAGCTCACCCTGTCTTGCGGCACCCGGGTCTTGAACCGCTGAACTACTGACCTTCCACAGCCTGCAGTTCAGCGTCTTAACCGTTCCCGGCGGTGGCAACGCCGGAGGCTCTGGAGTGACCGGGGCTGGGCCCAAGGCCGGGGTCTGTGGTTCTGCTGTGTGGACCGATGCTTCGTCGGGCTCCGGAGGCTCTAGGTCCTCGGGGTCGTTCCGGAGGACCCGGCGCCGCAGTTGGTCGATGTGGCGGTGGAGCAGTTGGCCGTCCTCGCAGGAGACCTCGTAGGATCGAGGTCCTCGCACCCGTACCACTCGCGCGGGGATCCAGGGTGGCCCCTGTGCGTAGTTCTGGAGGCTCTAGGTCCTCGGGGTCGTTCCGGAGGACCCGGCGCCGCAGTTGGTCGATGTGGCGGTGGAGCAGTTGGCCGTCCTCGCAGGAGACCTCGTAGGATCGAGGTCCTCGCACCCGTACCACTCACGCGGGGATCCAGGGTGGCTTAGACAGTCCAGCCGGGAGGTTAGGCGACGACCCAGCAAGAGTTCCGCCGGGCTACGGCCGGTCTCGGTGTGCGGGGTCGTTCGTTGGCCGAACAGGAACACCGCCAGCTTGTAATCCCTGTCCTTACCGTCGAACTTGCGCAGTGCTTCCTTTGTGGAGCGCACCATACGCTCCGCCTGGCCG
>NW_015166440.1:920962-921070 GCF_001447785.1 Gekko japonicus | reverse complement strand
AAATGTGGCGCATTGCCCTTATGGCGGCCTTCGAGGAGGTAGACGGCACGGGCACCACTTCTAGCCACTTACTGTAAGCGTCGACTAGAATGAAAAAGATTTGTCCCT
>NW_015166440.1:855762-918463 GCF_001447785.1 Gekko japonicus | reverse complement strand
CTTGGGGGGCAAGAGTGGGAGGGCTCCTGGAGTTTTGGCCCTGCTGGTGGACCTCCTGAGGGCACCTGGGTTCTGTCCAGTGTTTCCTCTAAGTGCAAGGTAGCTAACAGTTTTTTAGCCTCCGGCTCATACATTTTTGTCTTAATTCAGGAAAGATGCCTCCAGAGCAAACTAATTTATGCAGTAGCCAAATTGCTCACTCATAGCTTTAATGCCAGTCGCTCACAAAGGAGCATCCCGGGATGTGATATCAGAGTCATGTGACAGGAAGAGGGGGAGCTGGACCATAACCAACAGACTGAAAGGGCCAAGGACAAGAAACAAAAAACAGTCATCAAGAGGTTCCGGTTATGTCATGGGGTGTGGCCTTATGACACACTTCTGGTGATGTCATGGGGTGTGGCCTTATGACACACTTCCGGTGATGTCAGGGGGTGAGCATATGCTAATGAGTTATGCTAATGAGCTCCGGCAGCTTTTTTTCTACAAAAAGACCCCTGATGATGTGTTACATTTTATTGTTACATTTCATAGATACATCGGTGAATATTTATGAAATTTTTGATACCTACTTGTTGAAATGACAGACCAAGAGTTTGAAACAAACTTTTATTGAATTTTTGTATGTACATGTACCAGAGATTCTTCACATAATATTGTTATTGCATATGATTTATTAAAGCTTTCATCCACTTTCGGAAGAAGAATAGTATCGAAATGATAGAACATTCCAGAGACCATCGTCACACCATTTTCAATTGCCTTGTGCATTTATATATGTAGATTTTTATACACATTTTTGTATAAATTTTGTGATTGTTATTTAAATATTTTCTAGCGCAGTTACCTCACAGTTTCTTCTTTTTTCGGTCTGTTCTGTGACTGTGACCATCATTTTTGAGCCATATATTTACTTGTAGCGAAGTAATTCCCCAGATCTAGTATTTATATTGTTCTTTCACTCTACTTGCATTTCCTGCTTTTCCTTCTGTTAATTTTACATGTTCAATACAGACTAAAACTCAAGCACTGTTTCACTCACTCTTTGCTCTTCTAAATCTCTGCTTGAGGTACTGCTCAAGTTTGCACCTATTCCAGCACAAATTGAAGATCCCTTGACCCTCCAGTGTGGAGGTGCACCTGTGAGAGAGTGTTCAGATATATCCCCAGCATTCCAGGAAAACCTACAACATGTATATACCAGTTGTATATACTCTGACCTGAGTGGCCCATGCTAGCCTGATCCTTTCAGATCTTGGAAGCTAAGCAGGGTTGGCCCTGGTTAGTATTTGGATGAGAGACCATCATGGAATTCCAGGGTCACTATGTAGAGGCAGGCAATGGAACACCACCTCCAAATATCTCTTGCCTTGAAAACTCTACAGGGTTTGTCACAAGTCAGCTGTGACTTGACAGCAATTTCTACCACTGCCAAGTCATACATACAGAACTGATACCCCCCAAAAAATAAAAAATAGTGTATTTAGAGAGAAAAATTCATCAGAATGAAACAAAGAAAAATGAGTTTAAAGGTTTGATTTGCTAAAGAGAAAAGTCAGAAATGAAATCAATATTTTCCAAATTGTTTTCAAGATTGAAACAGTGAGTTTCACATTTCAGCAACACACCTAGAATGATGTCTGTATCAAGTTAATTTAAGCCATGATCTTCCTCTGTATAAGACTTGAGACTCATATCTGGACTTGTAGTCTCTTTAAAGAGACAGAAAGGTAAAGTGATAGTGCAAACTTCCTGCCAGTTAGAGTGGCTCCTCAGTGGAACAGGATTCCTTGGAAGTTGGTGGGCTCCTTTGGAGATTTTTAAACAGAGGCTAGATGGCCATCTGACAGCAATGCTGATTCTGTGCACTTAGGCAGATCATGAGATGGAGGGCAGGGAAATTCTGATCACCACTTTGGGGTCAAGAAGCAATTTTTCTCCAGGCCAGTTTTGGCCAGGGATCCTGGAGGATTTTTTGTCTTCTTCTGGACATGGAGCAGGGGTCACTGGGGGTGTGGGGGATATTTGTGAATTTCCTGCCTTGTGCAGGGGGTTGGACTAGATGACCCTGGTGGTCCCTTCCAACTCCATGATTCTATGATTCAATTACACAATCCTATGCTGTGCTATCCAAGACAAAGGTGGTGGCGTATGGCAGCTATGGGCATCCATTGACTTGACTCCTGCATTGCAGCTGCCACTTCTGGCTGTGCTTTGCCTCAGCATGCCATCTTCTGCTGCCTTCAATTTCCATCTTCCATGGTCTGTCGCCAACTGCTCACAGCCACCACCGGCATGACTGTAGACAGTGACGAGAAGGCAGAGTTGGCATGTCAACTGGGGAGCCTGGGAGAGCCTACACCCCCCCCCCAGATCAGTCCACCTATACCCGACTCTGCTGAATCTTATCAGCGGCAGGCTTTAGGACATCAGCAACAGACAGTGGCCGCTTGGAGAACAGGGAGACTCAGAGGACTGTGTTACAGCCGACCATCTGGACTGGAGGAGACCGTAAACAGTGATAAGAACATTGCAGTAACATCACCCCACGTAGAGGGCTGTTGTTGTAACCAGTTATTGACTGCCAACTAAATGAGTGCTACTAGCTTGAGTAAATAAATTAGATAAATGAGCTGTATATAATTGATGTTTGGAATGTTGAAATTAATTATCTCTGCCTGATTATCCCAAATTGAGGTGATTAATTGGAATGTGAGTTGTTATAATCAATTTTATGCAATTAATCTACTAGTATTAGCAGGGGTCGTTTCATAGAAAAAGAGCTAGGGGAACTCATTAGCATAACTCATTAGTATATGCCACACCTCCTGACATCAGGGGCCCGGCAGTGGACCTGCAAGGCCGGTGGGAGTGCGAAGAAGCCCCGCCAAGGCCCTCCCTGGCCCCAGGCAGGCAGGGGTGGGGAGAGGCGGGGAGGAAGCAACTTACCCTCCCTCTCCTCCTGCCTCCTCCTGGCTGAATGAGGGGCAGAAGTGGGGTGGCCGGAAGCAGGGGGCGGGGCTTCAGCGTCTGCCCCGCCCCCACACCTCACCCGGGGGAACTGTGATCCCCTGCGATCCCCCCAAATCGACCTCTGAGTATTAGACTATCCTATCTGTTTTAAGGTGTGATTAGTCAGCTGACAAATTGGGGACCAGGAATAATATTACCACTGGCCTTTACTTCTTAATTACTGGCCAATGGAACTAGATATTATGCCAAATTGTTGGGGGGATAAAAGATACATAAGCTGCTAGGATAGGTTTAGATTGTTGTTAATTTGGATAATAGGGACAAATTAGCTGTTAGTGGAAGGGAAAGTGAACTATCGGGACCAGTAGCACTAGGAGAACTGTGGGAGTACTGTCCCCCCCTCATACTATATACCATGCTGGTCAGCCAACCTATCATATGGTCTGTGGCTTTGTGAAGACCACTGATAGACAATGGCCGGGCAGGCAATACCAGTGCTCCTGGAGAGGGGAAAGTATAGCAGTGGGACTAGGCATAGAGCTAAGAGAAGGGGATGGAGAAGTAATTTAGCTCGGCCCCCTTCCAGCCTATGTCCCATCTCAAAGGTTGTAGGTGGGGGGCTAGGATGATTGGCCCTCCTCTGACATTGGCGTTGTGTAATGCCAGGTCTATAATTAATAAGAAGGCAGTCCTTTGGGACTTCCTGCAGGAGCAGAAGATAGACCTGGTGTGCATGACCGAGACCTGGGTGCGAGAGGGAGAGACAGTATCTCTCTCCCAAATGGCTCCTCATGGGTTCTCAGTCCTTCACTAATCCTGGACCAGAGGGTGGGTGGGAGGAGTTGCAGTATTCATCAAGGAGGTTTACTCCCTCAGGGCACTCCAGCAGCCGAGGATCATGGGCACTGAGTGTGCCTGCCTGGTATGGGAAGCTGAGGAGAGTGTGGCAATTTGGCTAGTGTATCGACCACCCAATGCACTGGCCAATAGCCTACCATCCTTGGTTGAGGTGAAATCAGGCTGGGCCTTGGAACACCCTAGACTAATAATCCTGGGCAATTTCACTGTCCATGCTGATGATGCAACCTCTATGCAGGCAGCAGACCTAGTGTCATCCATGGCGGCACTAGGACTCTCCGAACTTGTAATGGCCCCCACTCACTGGGCTGGGCACTCGCTCGATCTGATCTTCATGACTGGGGTTACTGTGGATTGGATTACTACTTTAACAGTACCATGGTCGGACCACTTTCCCCTGAAGGCCTATTTAAATACTCCACTCCGACCCTGTTTGGGTGGAGAGCCCATTTTGGCTCATCTGCGGAGCCAAATGGACCCAGTGCGGCTTCAAATGGCTCTTCGGGATCCGATGCCCCCTAGTGGCTTGTTGAATATGCTTGTTGAGAACTGGCACAGCCAACTCTCAGCAGCCATTGATGAGATCACTCCCCAGTGCCCTCGGCTGAAGCTCGCTACTTGGTTTACCCAGGAGTTGAGGCTAATGAAGTGGGAGCTAAGATGGCTAAATAGGCAGTGGTGTTGTGCTTGTGACAAAGCTACAAGAGCATCTTATAGGACGTTTATGAGATCCTATGAGATGGCAGTCTAGGTCGTTAAACAATAGTATTATATGGCTGAGATTGCATCTGCTAGCTCATGCCCAGCCCCATTGTTTAGAACAATTTGGTCCATTGCTGCTCTGACGCAAAACAGACTAAATTGTAGGAAATTGGATATTGGCTGTGAGGCTTTTGTGAGCTATTTTGCGGATAAACTCTTGACACTCCACCACGACCTCCCCCCTCCAAGGCTGGGGACAGAGAGTGGCACTAGGGGACCAACTGTCCTAAAAGCACCCACTTGAATGTGGTGTGCCCCAAGGAGCACGGTTGACCCAATGCTTTTAAACATCTATATGCGCCCTCTTGCCCACAAATTGCGCGGAGGCACGGGCTGGGCTGTCACCAGTATGCAGATGACACCCAGCTCTATCTGTTGTTGGGTGGCCGGTCCAGCTCCAAACCAGAAGATCTCAACCTGACATTGCAAGCTGTGGCTGGTTGGCTTAGGCTGAGCCGGCTGAAATTGAATCCGGCAAAGATGGAGGTCCTGTGCCTGCGTTGGGGTGGTCCGTGGGTAGGGATCCCACTCCCGGCCTTCGATGGGGTGTTGTTGGTGCCAGCGCCAGAGGTCAGGAGCTTGGGAGTGCTCCTAGACATCTCCTTAACAATGGAGGCCCAGGTAGCAGCCACTTCCAAGGCAGCTGGTTCCCTTCCTCAAACACAACTACTTGGCAACAGTGATCCACAATGTGTTCACCTCAAGACTGGATTACTGTAATGCCCTCTACATGGGGCTGCCCTTGGCCCAAATCCCGAAGCTGCAGCTAGTGCAGAATGCAGCAGCAAAGCTGTTGTTGTGTCATCCTGTGCGGGAACACATCCAGCCCGCCCTAAAAGAACTGCACTGGCTGCCTATAGCATACTGGATTCGGTTCAAGGTGCTGGTTATTACCTTTAAAGCCTTTTATGGCCAGGGACCTGCATACCTGAAAAACCACCTTTCCCCATATGTTCCCCAGAGAGCACTGGGGGCTACAAGCCCATTCCCTGGTGATGTACTAAAAGGAGGGTCAGGATTGCCCATTGAAAACAATGGGAGACGCTTGAAGGCCCATTGGAAATAATGGGAGCTGGGAGTGCCAATTGACTTGCATGGGCTCCATTGAAATACATTACAGTACACGTAGAGTTGAAATAAAAACGTGCAATCGATGTCAGTCAAGAAGCCGCTACACCTAAAGCTGCTTTCCATATCTATATACAAATGGGAACTTGCAAGGAATTGCAGGAGGCATCTCATTCCTCCCTCTCTCCACTACTTCCTTTTCTGGAAAGCCTTCATAGGATCTCCCTTTCCCTGTTTCCTTCTCTCCTTCTAGGGTTGCCAACCTCCTGGTGGGGAGATCTCACTGAGTGGGGGTGTGTTCTTGGGAGTGTGTTCTAGAATCACTACAGATCTCCCAACTAGAAAGATTAGTTCCCTCTTAGGAGAGCCTGCTCCAGGTTGAGAAATGACTGGGGATTTGGGGATGGTGCCTTGAGAGGGAATCAACCTCAGCATGGTATAACACCATAGAGTCCACCCTCCAAAAATGTCAGTTTCTTCAGAGGAACTGATTTCTGTCATCTGGGGAGCAGTTGTAATTCTGGGTGATCTCCAGCCCTCAACTGGAGTTTGGCAACCCGAGATCCCCTGGAGGAAATGGCAGCTTTGGAGGATGGAGTCTATGGCATTATACTCCTCTGAAGTCCCTCCCCTCCTTGAAGACCACCCTCTCCATGTTCCAGCCCACATATCTCTAGGAATTTCCTGGAACTGGCAGTCCTATCTTCTTCCCACCCAATAGCTAACCTACCTTTGTCTGACCCTGATCTTCTGTCTTCAGCTCCACACACTCCAATTGGAAGCTGCCATCTAGGAAAACTGTGGCCCAGTTGTGTGGTGGCGGCCAATGGGCCAGGTCCACTTGCATGGTAGGAACCCTCAAGGACTTGTGGGGTGGCACCTCACTTTCCCCTGTATCCCCCTTACCACACTATTTCCTCTTTCTACCCTCCTTTCTTCCTCATATATCTCCTCCTTTTCTGCCTCATTCTCACCTTCTCAGTGATTTACCATACTTACATTATTCTTTTTTCCTCCTTTTTATCTGCACAACAATCCTGTGAGATAGGTTAGGCTGAAAGTATGTGACTAGTCCATAGGGTGGCTGCTGTTGAACAGTAGCAAGCAGCCAGGCCTAGTTCAGTAACGCAAGTCAGATGGCATCAAGTCACCCATAGGCTGCTGTTAGGCCTAGGGCTGCCAATCTCCAGGTGGGATCTGGAAATCCTCCAGAATGACAACTGAAATCCAGAGTCAGATTGCTATTGGCAGCTGCCCTAGCTAGACCCTGGGTGGCTTTGAGCCATACCACTGAGCCTCTGACCCCTGTTAGCTTTTTGGAGTGGGTGCCCTGTGGTGCACTTATAGGTGATTTAGCAGCAGCAGAAGCCCTGCTGAGTTGGTTTCCCATTGAGACTTTTCTGGATGACCCTGTCCCTGACCTAGAAGAAGAAGAAGAGATTGGATTTATACCCCACCCTTCACTACCCGAAGGTGTCTCAGAGTGGCTTACAAACTCCTTTCCCTTCCCCTCTTAAATTAGTACTTAAATTCCACTGATTTTAATAAGGTCTTCCTGTCAATTCACTATATACTATATATCTCATTAATATCAGTGCAACCTTCTTCCTCATAATTTTTGGGACTGTCATAAAAATGTAAGTATCAATGCACATTTTTGTGAATTTGTGCCACAAACTTCTTAAAGAAATTGAAAAGAAGAAGAGATTGGATTTATACACTATCCAAAGGAGTCTCAGAGTGGCTTACAAACTCCTTTCCCTTTCCCTCCCCACAACAGACACCCTGTGAGGTAGGTGGGTCTGAGATAGCTCTGACAGAAACTGCTCTTTTTCAAGAACAGCTGTGCCAGAACTATGGCTTGCCCAAGGTCATCCAACAGGTGCAAGCGTAGGAGTGGGGAATCAAACCCGGTTCTCCCAGACTAGAGTCCGTGCACTTAACCACTACACCAAACTGGCAAGCAGAGCCTTTTCCTTTGTTATCAACTATTTTGGTAGCCATGCTTAATGTTCTGAGGATCACCCTAAATTAATTCATAGTAAAACAACTTATTATAGTTCCATGTAAAAAATATCAACTTATTGTAGCTCACACTTAACAACAGGAACACTACCTTAACAATCTGCTATATATAAATTTATATGTGTAAAGTATAAAGAACATTGACCCTCTGTATGATTGCCAAGAGCAAAAACACTGTATGGACAGTATTTGCTCTTCAAGGACATATTGTAAAATGTTGTTAGGAAATAAATTTTGAATAATAGTTTCCAAATTCATTACTTTTTTTATGTCTGTAATTTTTCAGAAAGGAATAGCCAGACAAGAGTTTAACTGTCCATTCCTTAGGGTCAGTGCACATGATATCCCTGCATGAGGAGACCAAATCATGTGTTATTCCTGTGGCTTCTGCCTTCTTATGACAAATGGAATTCTGACTCATTTATCATCAACAGATGATCCACTATTGCAGATTGAATATGAATGGTGAAATAAAAAATGAAATCCCATTATCCCTTTTTCTATGGCCTTTTAGCAAACAATTCTCCGTCTTTGTTCAACTACCAGTGCAACTGTCTGTATTGCAAGGTGCATTATGATTTTATCACATCTACACTGTCAGCTGAAGATGCTTTGGTATAGAATTAGGAGGACATTTGTATCAGCCCTAGCCATTTTCAGATAGATATGGTTCCCATCCCTTTCTCCATTTAGAATACATAGGCATCCTCATGAAACGAAATAGCTTCCTTGATTCTCAGACTTTGTTCTTTCCAGAGGCCAAGTTTTGGGTTGTTTTTTTTAAAAAAATACAGTTCTACTATAATAACTTATAAAGATCAAGAAATTATTCCAGCATGAAATATTATTCAAATTCAAAAAGATGTACCCAGACTTTTTCACAGCTGTACTGTTTGTACAAATATTTGAGAACACCATTATGGAATAATTTTCATCCACTTTAAGGATTTCCATATTGTAGCCATTTGTGTTGGTCCCAAATGTTACAAAGTTGACAATAGGCTTTTCTGCATGCACAGCTAATCCCAATTTTTTAGAGTGGCCATATCGTGCAGCTTGGATTGATATTCTGTGCTGTTTTGCACCTTTTCCCTCTGGAGTTTTGTTTTCTTAGTAGCCACTTAACTGTGGTGTGTTTATTCTGCAAATGTAATAAAAAAAGTACTTTTCCTGGGTGGGGATGTCACCCGTGATATGGTGGTGGGTGGTGGCATGGAACACCCCCCTTCTTGGTTTTTTGTGTGCAAGCACTCTAGCATTAGTGGCTTTTATTTTGTTTCTGGGCACAATTCAAGGTGTTGTTGTTGACCTTTAAAGCCCTATACAGCTTAGGATCAACATCCCCGAAAGACCGCCTACTCCCTTATAAATACCCAATCACTACAGTCATCTTCTGAGACCCTGAAGCCCCCCCCCCTCTGAGGTTAGGCAGGTGGCAGGCCAAGACAGGGCCTTGGTTGGGGCACCAAAACTTGAACTCAAAGAGACTCATATGCCACCTTCTGTTGCAATCTTCTGCCAGCAGGTGAAGACTTTTTTGGTTTGTCTGTATTCCTTCCTTTTTTAATGTGTATTTTGAGTTTAATTGTTTTAATTAGATGTTTTTGTATGGTTTTAATGTGTTTTATTATGTATGTGTTTTTATTTTGCTAGAATGTCTCTCTTAGTATAAATACATGCACAAACTTTGTTCTTTCCAACACTTGTTGCTTGTTGTACCATCCCTTATGGTGATAGGTTCATCTGTAGCCTTGGTAAGGGCTTTTTTCAGTTTCATTTCTCCAGTAAAGACAGCACTCTCTCTATTGACTCATAGAAGATTGTACAAGACAGTGTTGTTAAACAGTGATGTTGGGAAAAAATCAGTAACTTAGAAAAACTGCAAAAAAAATCTGGGAACCCCAATATATACCAAAAACTCATGGCAGAGTGCAGAATTTTAGACAATTTAGAATCTACTCAACTTCAAAAAATCTGCTCTATTCAAAACAAAAGTTTTGGCAGAGCAACCCAAGGCATCTACGGCTATTAGCTTGGAGGGTAAGACAAAAACACAAATCTTCTTACATCAATGCACTCAAGAACATTGCGGGCAGAGAGATATACACTGCCAAAGACATTGCCCAGTCATTCACAGAATACTACTCTACACTCTACAGCTCATCACACCCAAACCAACGAAAGATTGATATTTATGTACAATTTCAACTTTACCACACCTATCACAGGCACACACGGAGCTAATGGAAAGGCCAATAGACCTAAAAGAATTAACAGATACGATCAAAGGGCTCAAGAACAATAAAACAACAGGCCCAGATGCTCTCCCTTCATAATTTTACAAAACATTTATAGAGTCCTTATCGGAACACCTCCTAAGGACATGCAATTACTTACTGCTAAGCAGAACAATGCCAAGATCCTGGACTGATTTCACCATCACAATCATACACAAAGAAGGAAAAGTTCCGACCAGCACAACGTCATACAGGCCCATAGCATTACTAAATTATGACAACAAAATTTTCACAGCAATAACAGCCAACAGACTCAAGGGCTTTATTACAAATTATATTCACCCAGATCAAACTGGGTTCATACCAAACCGGCAAATCTTGGACAACGTCCGCAGAACACTAGACATCATTATACATGAAAAAAGGCCCTACATGATTAACTAATCCTCGCATGTGACTTTGAAAAAGCCTTTGATTCGGTGGAAATAAGATACATCACATCTCTATGCTTACGTCTAGGCTTTGGAAGGGTGTTCGTGAAAATGCTGCATACTATCTACGGGAACTACAAGGCTAAGATAAAGGTCAATGGAACCAGTTCACTGCCATTGCAGCTCAATAGAGTAACTAGACAGAGGTGTCCTCTGTCGCTGCTAATTTTCACCTTAGCCATCAAACCGTTAGCAGAGAAACTCCAGCACAGGAAAGATTTTGAAGGAATCAACATCAGTGGCATAGAACACAAAACCTGTCTTTACTCAGATGACCTCCTTTTATATGTCTCTGATCTCCTAAAGTCACTACACAATATAAGACAAGAACTGGCCTCATTTGGACACATCTCAGGACTTCAAATTAATGTCACTAAGTCTGAAATATACACAATCAGCATTGAACACAGCACGGAACTGAAACTACAAAAGCAACACCCCTTCAAATGGATAACGGAAACATGGAGTTATTTAGGAGAACACATACCAGTAAATTTGAAAGACCTGATTAAAGTTAACTTCTACAAACTCCTCGCAAACATCAAAGATGACATAGATAGCTGGAAATCTCTACAGCTGTCACCAGGGCTCTAGTCGGGGGGGAGCTCTCAGGTACGGAGCTCCGGAAGAGAACCTCTAGGGGGCGGGGCGGTCACGTGGTGAAGCCCCGCCCCCTTCTTTACCCCGCCCTCTGCTTCGATCCTCATTCCGTTTGGGAATGAGGATGAAGCAGGAGGGTAAGTAGCCGGGCCTTCTGACACACTTCCGGTGATGTCAGGGGGTGTGGCCTTCTGTCACTTCCGGTGATGTCAGGGGGCGTGGCATATGCAAATAAGTTATGCTAATGAGTTATGCTAATGAGCTCCGGCAGCTCTTTTTCTACAACAAGACCCCTGGCTGTCACTTCTGGACATACTTCATCTTATTAAACGTTTTATAGCACCTAAATTCATATTCCTGTTCCAAACTGAAAAGTACTGAGACTGGCAAGTGATTTCAGCTCTCATGCTTTATTATAGGTTAGAACAAGACAAGAAACCCCGGCTCGCTGGCCCACTCCCAAGAACACAACCCCACTCAGTGATAGGCTATATACAGTGGCCAAGAGTTCCATAGGTCCCAACCAGGAATCTAGCCCTCTGGTTGGTGTGAGCTTGAATCTGCTCGGGCCATTGTCTCCCAGAGCGAAGCTCAGAGGCTTCGCATGACCGCGGGGAGAACTCACTTCACACATGGTCGGGTTAGATACATTACACCCCTCCCACCATAGTCCAAACACACCCACACACAAAGTCCTTGAGGTAAGCGGGTGCTTTCCTTTCCCGGCCGGAAGGTTGGAGCTCGGGTGTCGCGGCTGGGGCTGGTACCCTCGGCTGATGGCTGGTCGGCGGAGAGGGCTCGGTTGACAGTGCCTGGCTCAGGGTGTGTGCACTGTCCACTGGCTGGATGGCAGAGGATAGACTAGGTGCCTCATCTGCGGGACCCATTGTCATCTATGGTTGTGCAGTGTCCACTGCCTCAGGGCCGTCTGTGTCCATGAAGTCCCCTGGATCAAGAGGGAGAATTCGCCAGTGCAGCTGATTGATGTGATGCCATAACAGCTGGCCGATCTCCGCTGAGACTTCATGGGATCGAGCCCCGTCACTCTCACCACCCTTGTCAGGATCCAGGAGGGGGGGGTCTGGGCATAGTTGCAGGTGTACGCTGGATCTTCTGGGAAGGATCCCTTGGCCACTACCTGTGTCTCTGTGTCCGGTACCTGTTCGGGGGCTCGGTTGGGATGCAGGCAGTCCAGCCAGGTCATCAGGTGGCACCTAAGGAGGAGCTGTGCAGGACTGCGTCCTTTGGTGGTGTGAGGAGTTGTCTGCTGGCTGAAGAGAAAGGCTGCCAATTTATAGTCCCAGTCCTTAATGTCCAGCCGGCAGAGCGCGTCCTTGGTGGTCCCTACCATGCGCTTGGCTTGGCCATTGGTAGCTGGATGAAATGGAGCCGAGCGAATATGTTGGATCCTGTAGTACTGGGTGAAGTCGTGGAATTCGGAGAATGTGAACGCTGTACCATTGTCCGTGACTAACATGTCAGGGATGCCTTGCATGCTGAAAGTCCTCCACATCGCTTGAATGGCAGAATCGAGGAGGTGGAGGATACGGGGACCACCTCTAGCCACTTACTGTAAGCATCCACAAGGATGAAAAACAGTTGGCCCTGGAAGGGCCCCATGAAGTCCAGGTGGACCCGAGCCCAGGGCCTGTGTGATGATTCCCATGCTCAAGCAGGAGCTCGAGGGGGGCTCGGCCCGAGATTCTTGATGGGGGTGCAGCGTTTGACCATGTCCTCCATTTCATGGTCAAGTCCTGGCCACCAGACATAGCTCCTGGCCAGCACCTTCATCTGGATGACCCCCGGATGAGATTCATATAGGGTGGCGAGCACCCAGTCCCATAGTGGAGTGGGTATGACCACCCTGCCACCCCACATTACACAGCCCTTGTAGGAGGACAGCTCATCCTTGCGAGAGGCAAAGGCTGCAAAGTCTGGGCCTCCTAGGCCAGCAGGCCACCCTCTTCCCACCTAGTCCAAAACATGGCAGGGGGGTGTGGTCCTTGGCTGTGAGACGTGCAACATCCCGGATGTGGACTGGCTGGTCCAGAAGAGTTTCCAACAGGGCAGCCTGGTGGGCCGGGGTGGGATCGGGGTCTGAAACAGACAGCGGGAGCCGTCTCAAGGCGTCCGCATGGCCCATCACCTTACCGGGCCAGTGGAGCAATGCATAAGAGTAGTCTGTCACAACAGGGCCAGTGGGGCAAGGCAGAGAGGGGGAGTTCACAGTCCAGTCTGAGAGTCAAGCCAGAGAGAGAGAGCAAAACAACCAGAGCAAAAGTCCCAATGCATAAAGCCAGGCCATAGAGCGTTACCGAGAGTCAGAGTCCAGATATGCGAGCATCGAAGTCAGGGTGCAAAGCCGAAGATCAAGAGCCAGGGGGTCCTCAAAACATGGACTGGAGTCAGAAACCAGGAAGTCAGTCAGTAGCCGGATATCAGGAACAGATTCAGAGGTGCAGAGCTTCTGGTCCGATGGACGAGTTTGCCAGCACGATGAGCCAGCAGTCAGCGACCCAGGGCTCTAGTCGGGGGGGAGCTCTCAGGTACGGAGCTCCGGAAGAGAACCTCTAGGGGGCGGGGCGGTCACGTGGTGAAGCCCCGCCCCCTTCTTTACCCCGCCCTCTGCTTCGATCCTCATTCCGTTTGGGAATGAGGATGAAGCAGGAGGGTAAGTAGCCGGGCCTTCTGACACACTTCCGGTGATGTCAGGGGGTGTGGCCTTCTGTCACTTCCGGTGATGTCAGGGGGCGTGGCATATGCAAATAAGTTATGCTAATGAGTTATGCTAATGAGCTCCGGCAGCTCTTTTTCTACAACAAGACCCCTGCAGCGACCTATTCAAATAGCTCGCTGGGTTGTTAACTCATTAGTGCCTCATTAGCACTGCCTCGCGAAGTCCTTGATCCTGCTAGAACTCCGGACTTATTCATTTCCAACTGCGCAAGCATGCCTCTTTGCGTCTGTTTTCTAAGTCCCGGTATCTCCGATCCCTCAGCCGGTCAACAGGTGACGGAGAATCAGGTGGTGTGCTGCGGGGACCAAGCACCGCCTGATCGGTTTCAGGTGCAGGCTGTTCTGGAGGCTGGTGCTCATCCTTTCCGGTATTTAGATTTGACAAAGACTCCCGTGCCTCCGATGGTGTTAAAGGCACGGAGTCCTCAGTTTCAGAGCTCCCAGGCACCAGGTTGGGGGCAGGCATGATGTAGCCCACCAGAAAAATGGACCACCACAGCACTCGGGGAAAAACCATTTGTGGGGTCGGCCGGTAGGGGGCGAAGAGGCTGAGGAGTGGTTTATGGTGCGTCACTATAGTGAAGGGCCTGCCGTAGAAGTAATGGTGAAATTTTTTCACCTCCGCTATGATCGCCAACGCCTCCTTATCAATTTATGTGTAATTGCACTTAGCAGAGGACAAGGTCTAAGAGTAATAGGCGACCGGAACCTTGTAACTGTCCAGCAGACGGTGGCCCAGGACTGCCCCCATGCCATAAGGTGATGCATCGCACGCTAGAACCACTGGCAATGCTTCATTAAACTGAGCGAGGACCGAGTTCGACACCAACAGGTCCTGCACTGCCTAGAAAGCGGCGATGTGTATGGGTCCCCAGACCCAAGAGGTGTTCTTATCTAGTAGGCGGTGAAGGGGCTCCACCACGGTGGCCTTCAGGGGTAGGAAGGAATGATAAAAATTGAGCAGCCCCAGGAAGGCCTGCAGCTCTGACTTAGACAAGGGCTTGGGGGCTTGGGTGATAGCCTCAACCTTGTCAGCCATGGGGTGGATACCTCGGGGGTCCACGGTGAACCCCAAGAACTCCACCCATGGCACCCACAGGAGACACTTCTCCGCCAAGTCAAAGCGTTGGAGTACAGCCCGGAGCCAGTCAGCGAAGAAACCCTCATTGGGTGCCGCAATCAGCACATCATCTAGAAATGGCTGCACTCCATGGATCCCTTTGAAAAGAGAGTCCATGAAACTCTGGGAAATGCCTGGCTCACCCCAAATTGTAATCGTTTGACCTTAAAAGCCCCTTTTTGTGTCACAATAGTTTGAGCCTCGGTTGTGGCGGCATTGACCGGCAGCTGCTGGTATGCCTGGGCCAAATCCAATTTCCCAAAAACACAGGCATCCACCAAGGAAGCAAGGATGTGGCTGACCACTGGCACTGGGTATGCGTGGTCCTGGAGCTCCTTGTTCAAAGTGCATTTGTAGTCCGCGCAAATACGGACATACCCATTAGGCTTCACCGGGGTAACAATCAGAGTTTCCCACATAGCGTGGGAAACCAGTTCAATCATCCCCTGTTCCACCAGATGGGGGGCCCAGTGTACCAGCTAAGCATGCCATTGAAAACCCCTGAGAATTAATCACAAACCCTGGCGAAGTCCTGCAACTGAACCTGATTAACCCCTGTGACCGTTAGCCCTAGCAGCCTGAACCAGGAAAGCCCCAGTAGGCTTGTGAGGTGGCCCTCCACCACCGGCAAATCTAGATGGCCCTTGAAGTCCTTATACTGCACCCAGAACCTGCCCCAGCCCCTGATCACCACAGGGTTCTTATTAAAGTCCCATAAAGACAACCCATGAGGCTTCTCTAGGAGGGGTCCCCCCTGTGGGCATAGCGTGCACAGCGTGGCAGCAGAAATGATGGAAAAGGACAACCCCATGTCCACTTCCATTTTACAGGGGGACCCCTCAAACAACACAATTACATGCAATTTGTTGGGGCTGTTGGGGGGGGCAGGTTACATACCTGGTGTGGCTGGTGGTGGGAGGTGAGCGTGTGGAGATCCAAGGACTCCTGGTGCACAGACGTCTTTTTTCATTGACCTTGGGAATGGCAAACCTGGGCAATGTGGCCTTGTTTGTTGCAAGTCCTGCAAACAGCATCCCTGAACCGGCAGATCCGTCGTTCATGGGCTCTCCCAAAGCTTGCGCAGGATGCTGAAGTAGGCGACGGTTTGCCTGAAGCAGCTCTGGGTGGACAAGACAGTCGGTGAGACGGGTGGCGGACCTGCAATACCTCCTCCTCATCGGAGAAGTCCGAAATGGGGGTAGCATTGGTGCAATGGACTTCTTTTGCATGACAGCCCTGATGAGACGTCTCATATGTGACAGCCTCTTTTTAATGCCTTGTCAAGATCCAGGTCATCATGGCTGGTCAGCTTACGGCATAGCTTGGGCTCACGGAGGCCCACCAGGAACTGGTTCAAGAGCGTGTCCGCCAGGCTAGGGAATGCACCCCTCATGGCTGCTCTTCGGAGCCCCACCAGGAAGTCAGAGGCCAGTTTGTCCGGGCCCTGGATGCAAGCAAAAAAGCCCATGTGCTCAGTGAATTCAGTTGGTTTGGGCACCAGGGGATTGGTAAGCGCCGTCACCAGTACCTTGTAAGTTTCCTCCTTCATCTGCTTGGACGCTATCAGGTCCTTCAGCAATCGGAAGGTATTGATGCCGCAAGAGCTGAGGAGCAGGGCCTTCTTCTTGTTGGCGTCCGTCACATTGTGGTACATGAGATGGTTCTCGAGGGTCTCTAGCCAGGTCTCCCATTGCTCAGGCTGGGTGACATCAAAAGCTGGGATGTTACCATGTGTTGCGGCCATCTCAGGAACTCCACATGGCTGGAATGGCAGAAAAAGTGATCGATGCCGGGGAAGCGGGGCGCGATATATTGCAGGACTCATCCGAGTTGGAGGAAGAGATGAAGCGCGGTGCTAGGAGCAGTGCAGGGCGTGGTGACCGGAGAAGCATAGCATGAAATGGGGCTCTCCTCAGCATCAGGGCGTGATGCGATGCTCGTGGTCATTGTTCATGAGGAGAAGGATCCCATCCTCATTGCCAGTGAAAAGTACTGAGACTGGCAAGTGATTTCAGCTCTCATACTTTATCATAGATGTAGAGCAAGATGAGAAACCCTGGCTCACATACCGGCTTATATGCTCAGTAAACCCACTCCCAAGAACACACCCCCACTCAGTGATAGGCTATATACAGTGGCCGAGAGTTCCATAGGTCCCGACCAGGAACCTAGCCCTTTGGATGGTGTGGGCTAGAATCTGCTTGGGCCATTGTCTCCTGGAGTGAAGCTCGGAGGCTTCGCATGACCGTGTGGAAAACTCGCCTTGCATGCGGTCGGGGTTAACTACATTACACAAACCCTTCCTATTCTAATCACAAAAAAAGACCTCAACTCCTGGTAAATACTCCTAACACGTTTCTTTTGGGATGGGAAAAAACCTAGAGTGAATCATAACACCCTACACAAGATAGACAAACAAGGGTGTCTCAACTTCCCTTTTCTCTGGGCCTGTCACCAGGCTGCAATCCTAGCTCAGATTGTTCAAATGCAATACAAGGACCAAGAAAGGCATTGGATGAAGACTGAGCAAATTTACACATCCCTTTATGACCTCCAAGAAATCATTTGGATTAAACCAAATCTTAGACCTAAGAGCATTACCAAGAACATTCTCCTAGACACAACTATTAAAGCATGGGACAACAACAAGAAACTTCTCCCGACCTCAAGGATATCACAGCTCTCTTTCTTCATGCACCAGGACTGGTTTGTACTGGGCTGGAGTATGATCACATGTATAGAGTGGAAAACTGCAAATGTAGGTTGTCCGTATGATCTAGTCATCAATGGTAAAATCTTAGATAAAGCATTCTTTGACAGCAAAATAGGCCAACGAACTAGATGGCATGATTACTTGCAACTTAGAAACCTCATTAAGCATCTTGCGGAAACTGGAACATTTCGAAGAGAGTTGACAAGACTAGGAAAAGTGTCATTGCATTTTCCCCCAAATCTCCTAAAGGTCTGCTGTCTAAGCTTTATAAAGTGTTGATCACAGAAGGGAATTACAAAAAGTTTACACATCAAACAAATTGGGAGACAGACCTAAATGTGAACTGGCAAGTGACTAACTGGGAAACCATTTGGGACTCTCCAGCAAATAGCTCAAAGGTATATAGCATCAAAATGCAATTCTTCAAAACAGTTTTAAGATGGTACATAACTCCCCAACAAATACATAAGTTCAACAGAAACAGTAGTCCAATGTGCTGGAAAGGATGTGGGCAGGAAGGCACTCACCTGCACTACTGGTGGTCGTGCCCAAAGATTCAACAGTTTTGGAAAGCCGTTAAACAACAAATTGAGATCATCACATCACAAAACGCCACCTTCACACCTGAGATCTTCTTATTGAATCATTGGGACGACTTGATCCAAAGTCACCGGAAAGACCTTGTCTCGACCCTGCTCGCCATAGCCCATTTAACAATTGCTACTTGCTGGAAATCCCTAACAGCACCATCAATTACGGCCTGGCAGGACAAGCTTTGGGATCACTTCGTCATGGCTAAGATCTCCCTCAATAGATCACAGACAACCGCGCCACTCCTCTCAAAATTTGAGTCATCCAAGTACCCAGTTGTTTCCTATTTACAGTCTCTAGACATTCTTCCCTCAAATCCTATGTACCTTAAATGGCTAATTCTGTAGGGCTATTTCTTTTACAACCAGGAAGGATAGCACCATTTCCTCATTCCACGTGTAATACAAGATATTATTAACTGCATTTAGGCCACAGGTATAAGGGGCACCTTGTATGAAACTCTGTATCACATTTCTATATTTGGGCGTAATGTGTTTTATTTGAAATATTGTATGTTAGTTAAAAAAAGAAATAAAAAGACATTAAAAAAAGAGAATACTCGGTGAGTTTGCTGTATGGATTGGTGGTATGAAAAGCCTTTTTGCTGGTATGCTGCAGTGTGAAATGGCCAGTGCTGGAGACCTAATTCAAAGTTCTCTTCACCAGCTGCTACTTTAAATAAACATAAAGATGTCAAGAAAGCTGAATAGATCCCTTGTGTCTGATTAACTTGCATCCTGGCAAACCTGCTTTTTAAGGCATCTTTTTGAATCTGTTGCAGAGTACTACAAACCCACTCATTTAACATTACAAGAAAAGATGGTGTTCATAATTTTACCCCTATTTCCATATGCCACAAAAACTGAACAATAAGAGACATCCAAACATCTTCAAAAAATAGCTGAAGAGAAGTAAAATGCAAGTAAAATAGTTAATTTCAAAGCAGTTAAAACACTGATTTGGGAATTTACAAGCCCTGAACTGAAAAGTAAAATTAAATAGATTTCAGAAAACTTTGGAAAACGTTCACAGGAAATTAAAGTATGTAACATAATAGCTGTTGCTAAAATTTTCACTGAAGTCACTTTGCTACTATGCCAAAACAATAAAAACTGTTATAGTTCCTTTACAAAGATATCTTGTGTTATTGTTCAAAAAGTGTATAAGGTGTATAGATTTTAAGAAGTACAAAGGAAACAAAGCATATCTACGGGTTTTAAATCTTAGCTAGTTTGACCTAATACATGACCCAAAGATGTCGGCCTGAAGTTATTTAGCTTGACCTTTAGACTGTTGTTTTGAACATTATCATTGAAAACTGCCAGTTGGCTTTAACCTTAATATTTTCCACTTGTGGCAATGTAGCAATGCTTGAATAATTAATATTGCATTAGAAACAAACATAACAGGGAGAAAAGAAACCTGATCCATACCATTGCTAATCAGAAGAAGGCAGTGCATGGGAGTTCAATTCATCTTATAAAATTACAAAAGCTGAATATTTTGAGGTAATAGTTACTTCCAGTTGGGTTGATCTTACACCTGTCTTACCCCTCCACTGAGCAAAGTTTGAATCCTTCCTCCAGTCTCAGGAATCTTCCACCAACTGAAGGGGCTCTACAAAATGAAAACAAAACAAAACTATACAATAAAACAGCTTTACTAAATTATATAACAAACTAAAACACAGTGTAATACAGACAGTAAAGCAGGATAACTTTGCTACTAACAAACCTCAAATGTCTGTTGCTTGTATTTCCTTTTTTTTACAAATTTATTTATGATTTTCCATTAAAAAGGTAACACTATTTATAATTTTAATTACAAAACCATAAAAAGAAAGTAAGCATAAAAATAAAAAACCAAGTAGAAAAGTAACAATATTTTGTATATGAAATATATTTTTGGAGTTACACATTTCCCCCCAACCATTTATTAACTCTAAACCATCTTTTTTTGAAAAGCCTTATCCTCTTTACCTGAAAGAATCATGTTCAACTTGTCCATTTCTGCCACATCACAGATTTTTATAATCAACTCCTCTCTAGCAGGTAGGTTTTCAGATTTCCAACACTTGGCAACCAATATCCTGACTGCAGTAAGGATATATGACAAAATACTGAGTTCATCATGCCTATATCCATCTGGTGTTATGTTAAGTAAATAGATTTCTGGTACTAGCTGCAATTCAATGCCCATAAACTCTGTTATTAACTGCTTAATACCCTTCCAAAATTCATAGATCTTTTCACACCGCCACCACATATGGAAAAAGGTACCCACGTTATTTTTACACCTCCAGCAGTTTCCTGACACCTCTTTATAGCATTTAGCCATTTTATCCGGTGACCAGTTGTTGCTTGTATTTCCAAAGTTATATTTATATTTAATTAATTTATTAAAATATCTATATCCTGACTTTCTCCCATTCTGAATTACGATCCAAGGCAGATAAATTTCCTTGAATCTATTTTCTTAAAATGCCTAAACCGCAATGTCTACAAAACAATGGAGAATCTGAATCTTCACTGAAAACCAATTGTAGCTCAATATTTTAATATGTAAGAATCATCTGGGATCCTTCCGTATGCTCAATTGATTTTTATAAACATAACTTTGTGTAGGTTATTTCAATGCTTGAGATTCCCCTACCAGTGATCTTGGACTCAGTTCTGTCTTTGATTACAGTTTCTACTAATTTGCCTGAGACAGGCTGACTGGCCTGTAATTTCCTGGTTGCCCTCTGGATTCCTGGGTTGTGATCTTGGACTTGGTTCTGAGCAAGTCCCAAGACCTGGTGAGAGATATGGAGGTTGTTAGACCAACTGGCAACAGTAACCACAATGCTATTTTCAGCATTTAGGTTAATGGAAAGTTACCCCTGAAGTCCAAAACTGTAACATTTGATTTCAGAAGAAGGAACCTTACAAAATGAGGGGAATAATTAAAAGGAAACTGAAGGTGAAGTACAAGAGGGTCGAATCCGTAGAGGATTCTTGGAAGCTATTTAAAACCACAGTAATTGAAGCCCAAATAGAATTCATTACACAGGTTATGAAAGGCACTGCCAAGTCTAAAAGAAGGCCTGCCAAGTCTAAAAAATAGCCAAGGAAGCTATAAAAATAAAGAGGTTTCTTTTAAAAAGTGGAAGGTCTGCCCCAATGAATTGAACAGGAGTTACCACAGGCTCTGGCCAAAGAAATGTAAGTCAATAATTAGGCATGCAAAAAGAGAGTATGAGTAGTGGATTACTAAAAGCATCAAGACAAACAGAAAGCATTTAAAAAAATATATATCCAGAGCAGGAAACTAGCCAGAAAAGCAGTTGGGCCTTCAAATTACAAAGGAATGTAGGGGTTGCTAAAGGAAGGAGGGGTTTTTTTTGTTTGTTTTTTGCTTCTATGTTCACTGTGGAAGGTGTGGTACCCATGCCACTGCCCCTATTTTCAGGAAGGGAGTCTGAAGAACTGAGTCAAATTGAATTACAAGAGATGAAGTTCAAAATCTAATAGAGAAATTAAAAGCCAGTAAGTCTCCAGGTCCTGATGGCATACACTCAAGAGTTCTTAAGGAACTAAGATGTTAGATTGTTGATCTACTACTCTGTATATGTAACCTATCACTAAACTCAGTCACTTTACCAGAAGCAGGTGCATAGCTATGGTGGGGCATTTCAGCGCCACACACCCTCAGTAGTGAGCTCCACCCCATCCATAGCTTCACCCCAACTGAGCATCTCCCCCACCCACAGCCTATTCCTCATCACTGGCTGCAGGTGGGCTCACCTGCATTTAAAAGGGGGAACCAAGAGCTGAGTCCTCAAGCCACGAGTGGTGAGCCCACCCACAGCCATTAGATGAGGAAGAGGCTCTGCCTCATCCACTACCTGTGGGCAGGTGGGCTCGCTGCTCACCACTCACAGCTTGAGCATTATTTAAAAGGGGAAACTTTTAAAGACCACTTAAGCTGTGAGCAGTGAGCAGCAAGCCCACCTGCAGCCAGTCATTTTTTTTAAATAATTTTTTGATAACTGAATATTTATTAAGAATATACACTCCTTTGGTATTTCAACATATTTATTTAAAGGCATTTATATTAGACTTGTTATTTGCATTCACAGTGTTCATTTGTTTTTGATAATTGGCACACTGTGTTTTCTCCCTGTTTTGTCTACATATCTGGTTGATGCCAGACAGGCCACCCTCAGTGGTGAGATAGCCAACAGAAGGCTACCCGATGACAGTATTGGTGCACAGGGACATATGGAAGAAAATACTCCATCAAATATGTGGGTCTTAGGTCATGAAGGGCGTTCAAGGTCATGAAAAGAAACCTGAATTGAAAACAGTCAGAAACAGACTGGCAGTCAATAACATTGTTATGAAATGGACAACATATGTTCCTTGTGGCTAATCCCCGACAACAGGTGGACTGCTGCATTCTGGACCGGTTCTCGTTTCCAGGTTATCTTCAAAGGCAGCCCCATATAAAGCGTATTGCCGTAATCCAACTGTGAGGTTACAGACACGTGAATCAGCATGGCCAGATCAGTTGAGTCAAAGTAAGAAGAAAGTTGGTGAATCTGATGCAGCTGATAGAAGGTGATCCTGGCCACCATGCCAACCTGCTTTTCAAACAGCATGGCAGGGTCCATGAGCACCCCCAAGCTCTTACCTGCTTTGAAAAAGCTAATGTTTCTCCATCAATTCTATTCACCAGGCTGGAATATCAGCCTTCCCAACCAACTCTACCTCTATCTTGTCTAGATTCAGCTTCAGTTTGTTCTACCTTAGCCTCACACCACAACCTCAAAACACCAGTTCAGAACCAGAATGGATGCATCTGGACATAAGAACATAAGAGAAGCCAATGTTGCATCAGGCCAATGGCCCATGCAGTCCAACACTCTGTCACACAGTGGCCAAAAATACCAGGTGCCATCAGGAGATCCATCAGTGGGGCCAGGACATTAGAAGCCCTCCCACTGTTGCTCCCCCCCCAAGCACCAAGAATACAGTGCATCACTTGCCCCAGAATGAGAGTTCCTATCTATACCTTGTGGCTAATAGCCACTGATTCACCTCTGCTCCATATGCTTATCCAATTCCCTCTTGAAGCCATTGATGCTTTTAGCCGCCACCACCTTCTGTGGCAGTGAATTCCACGTGTTAATCAGAATTACTTCCTTTTATCTGTTCTAACCGGACTGCTAATGAAATATAGAGCTGGGTATCACCTGCATATTGGTGACACCCAACCCCAAAGCTCTTGACAACCTCATTCAGTGACAATCTCATTCACCTCCAGTGGAGACTCTTTGTGTCTAGTCATACAGAAAAGAGTAATACAACTCTTTTCATGCTTCCTTTGGCCTCCTCATACAACCCACATAACCAACCAACTTTAGCCTCCAATTATATTTTCTATTGAGTCTGTTAATTCCTCAGTCCCAAGTTTTTTAAGTGAACCCATTCTGGAAACATAAAGAAGCAAACTCTTTTCAAGTTTAAGACTCATTTGATTCTTCTGAAATATAAGAAAAATTGACATGTAACGTCTTTCCCATTCACTATGGAAACAGTGCAATAGTAATTTCTGGTATATTAAGAATGAAAATGTAAGCATTAAGCAAACATTATTTAATACTATTTATTCAAAACATTTAGAACACTGATCTCTCATCTACATAAGAACCATATAGCTCTTTTGCCAGATAGGTTCTGGAATCTAATCTGAGTTTAAACTACAAGAACTCATGCTGTGTGCAGATTTACTTAATTAAAATTTTAAACATAGCTGCCCTATGATCTGTAAAGCAATTCCCAATCAATGAAGTGTGTTAATTATATGAGATACTTTTATAATGGAAGATTTAATTGCAATATACAATTCCCTATTGGCTGTAACATTCAATCAAAAATATTAAAAATGCTGACCATAACAGTTTTCAAATACGGTGAAAAATTATTTATTGTGCAGTTTAAGAGTTACATCACTAGGTATCATACATGTTTTAAAATAACCTTACACCTTGATTCTATGCCTTGTGCTGCAATGGCTGGCAGCAAAGCTTAGTATCAGAGAATCTTTTCTCTGTAGCACTACTGGGGCCACTGACTCAAGATTCACGAAACTCTGAATTTTCAGTTCTCTGTTTCTCCTTGAGGTTTTTCATCCAACAATCTAAACTCAGGTGATTCTTCTACATTATTTTTAAATTTATGCTTGTTTTAACGGACTGAGTTTGATGTCATTTTAAATTGATTAAAGTATGTGTTAAAAATCCTTTATACGTCCAGAAGTGTGAATGGGCTGGAGTTATCTTGCATTAGTCTGGTTTCCTTTCCATTGGCAAACTAGAAGAAGAAACGTTAAGTTCTCCTTTATACACCCATTTCCTTTTTTGGCCCCAAAGACTTTTTAATTGATCAACATGATCTGATTAACTTAATTTTAATGAACACTTACATATGTTGCTTTTTTCTTCACACACACACACAGACATGCACTTCCTTCATCAGGGAAGGAGTCATCTTCTTCAGACTCCCCTAGATATCTCAGAGAACTATCAGACTTCTGGCTAATGATTTCCAACAGGCAACTTAGTTTTATTCTTTTTTTCCCTCATAAACACTGTGACGAAATGGCTGCCAGGCCTTAAAATGGATGCCAGCCTGGTAGTACCTTACGTGTGTGGGGGTAGTCCATAGGGAACAATAGAGCTGCCATACCTCCCTGCCTACACTTCCCAGCAGCCTTGAGGGGAAAGAGCGAGAAAAGAGGGACACACCCCAGGGGCGGGGCCAAGGAGAGAGTGGCTTTTTGGCTCCTGATGGGGAAAAGAGGCAGTCTCAGCCTGGTCTTCTGCATGGACGGCAGGTTCCAGTGAGAGCACAGGTGGGACTCCTGTCACTAGAGACTCCGTGGGCAATCCAGGCCACTATTGACTGTGGTGGAGAGCCAGGAGGGTGGCAGTGCTGGTGGCCAGTCCTGAACAGGAGAGCTTGAGTTTCTCTCCCCAGAGGAGGGGGAAACGCAAATCCTGGCCTGAGGTCGCAATCCCCTACTGAGGTAGAGAGGGTGTGTGGGCAGGGACATAGGACTTGCGTTTTTATCCTGTTTATTTTCTGTGCCCCAGTTGTGTTGAAGTGCCTGTGTTTATTTTCTGTGCCCAATATGTATATAGTTAAATAAATCTTCCTTTTTTGAGTTTAAAAAGCCTGGTGTGCCTTAACCACATAGTCCTCCCCACTCTACACATTACCAGGGGCAAAGGGAGGCCAGGGAACACAAACAGGCCAAGATCTGTGGGGTTGCCAATTCTCCAGGGGGTGCCCAAAGTTCAAGGTACCCACTTCCCAAGGTGGGGAATTTAGCCAGAGGGGTCTCCCTGTCCCTCAAGGAAGGTGGTAACTTAATTCAGTGAGTGGTGGCAGTGTTAATAAAGTGAAATAGTCCCACCAGGCAGGGTGGAAAGGCCAAAACAGGGGCTTGCGAGCCACAGGACGGCACCTCAGTCTCCCAGTGCTGGGGGTGGGTCCCCGTTTCGCCACAAACAGTCACATACCCTCACTTCTCTCCAGCTGGAAGATCCAAGCTTCCATGCTTACCTACCAGAACCATTAGAAAGCTACTGCTAATCAATTTGCTCTTTTTGTCAGCAACCACTCTGATAATATGGAGAACAAGAAAAACTGTGAAAAAGTGACACTTAATATATGTCTTTAAAGAATCATAGAAAAGTGAACAAAAATAATATACATAATCACAGAAAAATATATTGACGGTGATCTCCGGAATGTCTTGCCGTTTTGAAGGAAGATCTTCTTCTGAACAAAGATGTAGGACAAAAAATGTCTCTCAGAGATTCATATCCTCTGGTGACGTCTCACAATTATCAAGGAAGATTTTCAATGTTCATAACAGCTGTAATGTGTAGTAGAACCTGCCATGGGCTAAGTTGATTGTATTACATCATGAAAGAAAAAGGGGGAAAAGAAAAAAGAAACAGTAAAAAAGAGAAAATGTGAGATGATGGAAATCCCCAAAACTTTACTGTGTGTATTTAAAGTGCTGTCAAGTCACAGCTGACTTAGGTTGATCCCAACAAGGGGCTTTCAAGGCAACTAAGAAGCAGAGGTGGTTTGTGATTGCCTACCTCTGCAGAGCCTTCCTTGGTGGTCTCCCTTCCACCCTGCTTAGCTTCTGAGATCTGAGGAGATTAGGCTATAACATGCCACCTTCCCTCCCCAAACCTTTACTAATCATCCTTTACTAATCATATTTGCAAGGTTTCATACTATTTTATTAACAATTGTATTGGAATGATTCTTATTGCGGTATATGTTTTTCAAAATGTATGTTGTTGTATTTAACAAGGTTTCACATCTTTGTTCGGAAGAAGATCAACCATCGAAACGGCAAGGCATTCCGGAGACCACGTCAATTTTTTATTATTATTATTCTGTATATTATTGTACACTTTTTGTATAATTTTGATTCTTTAAAGTAAATTATTAAGCGTCACATCATCACAGTTCTTTTTGGTTTTCTATTTGTCCCTTGGCTGTGCCAATCAATTTGAATTACAAACCTTCTGGGGCAACAGAAAACAACTCTGCTCCATCCAGTATATGACAGTCCTTCAAATACTTGAAGATGGCTATCATATCACCTCTCAGTTATCTCCTTTCCAGGCTAAACATACTCAGCTCCTTCAGCCTTTCTTCATGGGACTTGGTCTCCAGACCCCTCAGCATCTTTGTTGCCCTCCACTGGACACATTCCACCTTGTCAAACTGCAGTGCTCCAAACTGAACACAATACTCCAAGTGAGGTCTAACCAGAACAGAGTGAAGTGATATGATCACTTCATGTGATCTGGACACTATTACTTCTCTTGATGCAGACTAAGATTGCATTTCCTTTTTTAGATATTTTTGCCCCCCAATAAAGAGACAGACGACAGTGTTGGGTACTAATGGGCTACTTTTATTAACTAAAACAAGCATAACAGCATAAAGTGTCCAAAGGGGCAAACAGATGTTGCATGGTCGAGACCAGGGGTATGAAACCCCCCCACCACCAATTGATCTCAGGGCGAGCCACCTAGCCCCAGAAGCAAGCCAAGGGTATGGCTTGCTTCCAGTCAGCAGGCCAGTGTAATTGCAGGAAAAAACCCAACCCCCGAACCGCAAGGCTCAAAGGGAGGGAAATCCCTGCAATCCTTGGGCAGTCTGTTTTCCCCGCCCCAAAGGCTGTACTTACGAGACCCCTATGCCCCCAACTGGAAAGCAATCGTCCTGCAGATGATAAGGACAGCTTTCCTACTACAGGCCCCTTGCGCCCCAAAGTCCCAACAAATCTGGCGGGGTTGAACTGCCTGCCCCGCCAAAGTGCGGGGAGTGAAAGATAGTGTTAGAAGTTGCACCAGATGGCCACTATGGGAATGGTCACCTGTGTTAGGGCGAGCCGGTGACATAAGTTGCAGCCACAAGTGAGGGTGCATGCGGTCCCAGCGCATTGTGGGGTTCATGGCAGCTCTCATTCGAAATTCTTCGTCATATTGGAGCCAAGCTGGGCCGTTAAAGCCTGTGTAAGCTTTGTAAATAATAACGAAGTACTGGAATAAAGCCGCCCCCCTACATGGCTGAGCTTTGGCCCGAACACCCAAATAAACCACAAACCCAGCCACACAATTGGCCCATGTGCGGTCAACCCGCATCTTCCTAAGCTTCTCCTTGTCCCTGTCCTCCAGGTCATCCTTATCATTCTTTTCAAATTCACAGAAAAGGAGAGTAAATTCATCCACGTATTCGCCCTGACAAATTTTGTCCCTAGTTACTGGTAACAAATGATCACCCAAAAGCAATGCCACATCTCCATAAGGGAGCTCCGAGGCTGCTGCATCAGTGTAAGATGCTGCTTGCTGACACTTGGACCTGCAACACTGTACCTGCCCCATGAGCTGAAGCCCACAACAACTCCCCACCGACTGATGTGAATGCTGCTGCCCAGGTGACCAACCACAATGTTTCCCAGCCAAGTGTGTACAGGGTGAATGATGCGTACCTGCTCCAGGAGTGTTGGGAGTCCCACAAGGCCCCCAAGGCCAAGCTGCCCCTGTTTTGGACCCATCCAACTTACCAGTGCTATCGCCCTCCTGAATTGGATCTGGAACAGGCTCCTTCATTCCCCAGGGAGGCGCACCACCCAAAGGGCTGGCCTCCTCATTATCTGGATGACTCGGGCGTCCACCACCATTTCCAGTCCCAGTCAAAATCCTGCCCTCAACCAAAGACAACCTTGTGAGAACTTCAGCCAGAAAGTACTTATTTGACAAGGAACGAGTTTCCTTCCTCGCAGTTGTGCCTGTACCAGGCCTGTTGCCAGGTGCTGGGGCCCCAGCAGCCTGCTCTACTGCAAGCAACTGAGCCAAAATCGCCTGTTGCACCTCATCGCCCCCATCCTCATCAGAAGAAGACAGCACGGGTGCTGGGCGTTTTCGAGGAGCCTTAGGGGCTGGCTTCTTCCCCTTCCCAGCCCGCACCTTTCCTGGGGGCCATTCTAAAACAGCGCACTCAAACAGCTCCCAGAAGAAATTTAACCAGGGCCAAACCAGCTTAGCTTCCACAATCTGATGAGATGAGGCTAGCTGGGCTGTCCAGGTGAGGGAAAAAGGACCAGAGCAAGCCTGAATAAGTTGCAATAGAGCCCTACCTGCCAAAATGGCTGCCTGTACCAATACAAAATGGCTGCCAAGGCCTTCCTTAAGAGGGCTCCCAATGTCAACCACGAAATGGCCACCAAGACCCACCCAAGATAGCCTCTGCTATGAAGAAGGTCCCACCAAATGGCCGCCAAGGGGAACTGAAACCCAGCACCCCCGAGTCCCTGTGACCTGGGAAAGCAGGTGTAGCCAAAAAACTTTGCCCCCTGAGGTGGCCACCATGCAGAAGGCTGTTACAGGACCTAGGGCGACCCCCGGATATTTCAGCAACCCAAAGGGGTGGGGGCGGCGGCAATGCACTTGGCCATAGGCCTGCTGCGAGGATCTAGTAGCCCACAGGCTGCTCAACACCCAAAGCCCTGTAGACCCCCCCTAACAAAGGCCAACCACACTGCCCCAGCTGCCCCAGCCACGCTCCCCGCAGGCCCCAATATCACCGTGGGGGGGGAAGCGGCTTAGCGCCTAGCCTCGCTGCAACACTGTGCCGATTCCACGCCGTCTCGCCAATCCCAGTCCTAGCGGCTTCTCCTGGCTGTCACTCCGCAGCTGCCGAACCACTGCCGAAACCACCACCGAACCACCACCAAAACCACTGCTGCCAAAGCTGCCGCTCGACCGCTGCCCTCAGCACCCGGCATCAGGAGCTCACAGACCTCCTTCCTAGCTGAGCATGAGGAGCCAAATGAGGAAGAGAGGCTGGGGCCAGCTTAAAAGACTTACAGCCCCGCCCCCCAGAAACCCCAGATGCAGCCTGTGCTGCGTCATACTGCCTCATCCTGCTGGGAGGCAAAGGCGGCTCATCAGTGGCACGGGTACCCCGGCCACAGGTAAGCCTAATTTTAGCTACACTGATGACTCATATTCAGTGTATGGTCTACTAAGACCCCTGGATACTTTTTGCAAGTACAACTGCCAAAACAAGTCTCCCCCATCCTATTATTATGTACTTGAATTTTTTCTATCTAACGTTACATTTATCTCTATCGAGATTCATTTTGTTCGTTTTAGCATGTTTTCCAGCCTGTCAAGATTATTCTGTATCTTGGTTCTGTCTTCTACTGTATTTGCTACCTCTCCCAATTTAGTATCATCTGCAAATTTAATGAGAATCCCCTCTATTCCTTCATCCAAGTCATTTATAAAGATGTTGAACAACACAGAGCCCAGGACAGATGGCTGAGGCACACCAGTTGTAACTCTTCTCCAAGAGGATAAGGAACCATTGACAAGCACTTACTGGGTGTGTTCTGTCAACCAGTTACAAATTCACCTAACAATATGGATCCAAAGCACATTTTACCAACTTGTCAACAAGAATATCATGTGAAACCTTATCAAAAGCCTTAATGAAATCAAGATAAATTACATCTACAGCATTCCCTTTATTCAACAAGGTAGTAACTCTTTCAAAAAAGGAGATAAGGTTAGTCTGACATGATTTGTTCTTGAGGAACCCGTGCTAGTTCTTCATAATCACAACCAACCTTTCAAAATGCTCAAGGACTGAATGTCTGATGATTTCTTCTAAAGCTTTCTCAGGTATAGATATTAAGCAGACAGGCCAATAGCTGCCTGACTCCTCTTTTTCCCCTTCTTGAAGATGGGGACAATACTTGCTGGCCTCCAATCTTCTGGCACCTGACCTGTTCTCCAAGAATCCTCAAAAATAATGGGCAGAGGCTCCAAAATTACATTAGCATGTTCCTTTAGTACCCTCAGTTGCAATTCATATGGCCCTGAGGACTTAATGTTATTTTAAAAACTGTGTGATTATATATCACCCTATGATGGCTCCATTCACCTTCCCTTGCTCAGAGGCAAGATTTTCCCTCCATTTTCCTCTCCCTTTCTGACTCAGCAGTTCTAGTTGTCTGTTTTCTTCTTTCCTGAAGAACTCTGGCTGTCCCATGCTGTCTCAATATGACATTTTACTGCTGGCTCAGCCCAGGAACCTGAGGGAAGGGTCGGGATCGCCCTTTTACTTAAACTACTGAAAATGGCAATTGAGACATTTTAAAATTCAAAATTAACACAATATTTTATTCAACATAGAGGGGAAACGTCAGGTGAAATCAGGGTTTGAAAGTTCTGAGGTAATTCAAAATAGATAACTCTGAGGTAAAACCAGTACGTGCACAGACTTTAGTTCTTATATTTTAGGCTAATGAAAATTTCTTAAGCTATTCTCAGTTACTTAAAATCTTTATGTTGAGAGGCTTTTGTTCCAACATTTTCCAAATTCCTCCAGTATACTTTCTTTGAATATTAACTGGCTCTTCTAGTTTCCAGAAGGCTGGCACGCTCTTTCCACTACCCAGACCCCTACTCTTGAAACACCAGTACTTGAATGAGTTTTTAACTGACTCTTACGGTTTCTACAGGCAGTTTCAAACTGCACCAGACCAGGAATCTCTCCACTCATCAGAGCAAACTCCCTGTTTGACTGGGTAGGAAAATTCTTCTCTCACTAAAATATCTATCCCCTTTCTTTGGCCCTAATGGAAGCCTTTGCCTTCTTTCCAAACTTTCTTGCCGAATTTCCCCCAGTTCTCTGTTAAAGTGTTCTCAGCTAAGTCTGAAATCAGACTCAACTCAGTCAAAACAGAAATCTGACTCTCCTCAGCATGCAGCTCTCAAGTCTTTCTCTGCTCAGCCAATGCTAACCAATCAGATCTCTTGGAGCAGCCTGTCACTCATGGCTCTCTGTTTCTTTGAAGAATCAACCCTTCACAGTCCTGTAGCTGTTTGCACAGCACTTCTAAGCTTTTAAAAAATGCAGTCCGTAACACACACCTATGGCTATCCTAGGCTGCAACTTCCTCTTCATGTGTTTTCTTTTTGCCAGGTTGAGCACCATTTCCTTTGCAAGAGAAGACTGAGGCAACGTGGGAATTGAACAGTTGTGCCCTCTTCATCACCTGTTAAAATTTCACTTTCCTCTCCTTGTAACAAGCCTACCACTTCCTTATTTCTTTTTCTTGCTCTCAAAATAACCAAAGAACCCTTTTTTGTTGTGTTTAGCACCTCTTGCTAGCCTAAGCTCATACTGAGTGTTACCTTTTTGAATACTTTCGTTACAAGCAATGGCTGTTTAGATTCATTCTTGCTTATATGGCCCTCCTGCCATTTCCTTAATGAGTCTTTTTAAATTCTCAGATCTTTAGAAAGTTGTTTATGTTAAAGTTAGCTTTTCTGAAGTCCAAACTATATGTCTATGTACAACTTTCCCCTTCCTCGAGATCTTAAATTCCAAAATTACATGGTCACTGCTACCTAGGGTGCCCACTACTTTTACCTCATCTATGAGTTCTTCCCTGTAGTTGAGAATCAAGTCCAAGATATTAGACACCCTTGTTTCCTTTCCCACCTTTTGGAAAACAAAGTTGTCAGCAAGACAAATTAGGAATTTATTAGACCTTTCATTTTTAGTGAAGTTTGACTTTCAACAGTTATCCAAGTAGTTGAAATCTCCATGACCACTTTGGCTCATCTCTTTGAAGTCTTCTTAATCTGGTCTAGGAGTGTCTTATCCAAGTCTTCTGCCTGCCAGCAGACCCCCATCATGATATCACTGTTATTTCTTACCCCTTTTATTTTTACCCAAAGACTTTCCTGACCTTCCATGATCAGATTCATGTATTTCTTCACAAGTATATACATTCTTGACATATAATGCAAATCCTCACCATTCCTTATTTGTCTATTCCTTTTGAACAAACTGTACCCCTCAATCCTAATATTCCAATTGTGAGTTTCATCCCATCAAGTTTCAGTAATGCTTATTAGGTCATAGTCCCCTACCTGTATTAGGACCTCAAGTTCCTCATGCTTTCCCCTCATCATCTGTGCATTAGTGTAGAGATATCAGAATCCATTGTTTATGTGCCCAATTACCACCATACATTTCATCCTCTACTTAGGGGCAGAAGCTTGAATCCTCTCTTCCACAGGGGCCTGAGAAATTTTCTTTGAACTCTGTGGAGTCTGGGGGAGTAGTCCTTGTTCCAATAGTTCAGAATCAATATCTATGGGGAGATCCTGGAACAGACTGCTTAGCAACAGAGGCCCAGAATGCCTCCTGATTTCCCTGCTCCTGTGGGACACATTCTTCCACATGCCCTCTTCCTGTGTCCAGTGCTCTTCTGTTTCCTGAGATACCTTCTCCTCCTTCCTCTGTTGCCATCTCAAGAGTGTTTCATGCATTCTGTCCATGAACTCTTCACCTTCTCTTATGAGATGGGGTGTGATAAGCATGACTTAAGTCCTTGTATCTTCTCCTCCACCAACTTACACTTTCTACCAGTGTAATTACCATTACCCTCAGGTAAGAAAACAAGCATGGCATGGATTTTGTAGGTCACTATCACAGCTCCTTAACCAGCCATGTTCCCTCAATCCATATAGGAAGTGGGCCAGTCTTTCCTGCACTCCCTGAAACTTCCCTGACAACACCTGCACAAAACTCCCCCCCCCTTTTTGATCCTGCTCCTATTTGCTTGCTCCAGATCACTAGCTTTGTCGTGGAGACGCCATTCCCAGCCAACTCAGATCAGTTTACTCAAGTCAGGTGACTTACCTTAAGCAGCAGACACAGGAAAAGGACACAAAACATACAGTAAACAAAAACAAGCCTCAACTCAGGATAGAACAACACCAGAACCAAGCAGCCAAGAACAAATTTTCCACCAGAATCAAACAGCCAAATCAAGCAAACTAATCACCCATGGTACTGCCACCTGCTTACTTCCACACAACACAAGCCACACCCTTAGTATTATCACCTGCTTTACTCCCACACAAAACTCCCTGTTTGCTCTTCCAGTTCGCTCACTCCAGATCTAATGATCTAATTAGAAATCTTTTGACTAGTCCTAGAGTAATAATAATTGTCTTTTGATTCTGTGCATTTAATATAGAAACAAAAAAGCCCCCCCCAGTGTATTATTACAATTCAAATTTAATTATGTGGTTCCACCATTAATCTGAATACCTTGTTGATCAATCCTACTTTTCTTTATTCTTTCTTACCCATCTTCTATTCTTTCACCCCTAACATTTACTTCCAATTTCTTATTTTGTATTTGCTAAGAACCTTGTACATAAAGGTTGGCAAGCTTTGTTATAGAATTTTTAAAAAATGAACAAAGATTTTTTAAAATTCTAACATTCTTTTGAACTGTAATCTTTAACAAAAATGTTTTCAACATTTATCCTTTAACTGGCTCAAAACCTCAGAAGCATTTTTCTTTCTTTGAGTCAGAAAACAAACAATAAAGAGAACAAGTTTTTCTTTCTGCCAAGATTTAGAAAGAAAAAAGAGTCTGCCAGCTTTCATGTTCTTCAGTTCTGGTTTCTTTTTTGCCCTATCCTACTGTCAACATTCCTTGACTATATCAGGCTTGTCCTCCTGGTTGGCAGCTTCCACTTTTAATGCTTTTCTTACTTAAGTTGGACTCAAGGTATGTGTGTGATAACAAAAAGCATTCAGGCTGGCTTCTTTAATGGCCATAAAGTTCTGCTTCCAGCCATAACTAAAAGAGCACAAATCAGAAAGTGACAGCAGATGCTTGAAGTAAATGCCTATGATGTTTAGCAGGAGAACATATTAAATCAGCAACTCTGTCACCAGTCAATCATTATATCATGCTCAAGGCACTACTTGTTCCCATATGTCTGCAACTTTTAAACACAGAATCAAGTGATGGGTTTGTTAATCTTTCTCAGAGATTGGATGAATGGATACATCTATAGCTATCCAAAAGGTAGTGGTGGAATTAACATGCATTTTTACTTTGAAAGGATTTGGATTTAACACTTAATGAAATGTAGTTTTCCCCCCTCAGCTATCCAAGCAAAGCAAACTAAAAACCTAAAATGTTTTTGTCTTCATGACTTTCCAAGAAAACTGCGTGACAGCTACCTGTAATTAGTGTTGAACTGCAAAAACCAAAGTTCCAATCCCTGCTTGGGCTAACAAGCTCCCTATGTAACCTTGAGCCAATCATTCTCCTTCAGCCCAACCTATTTCAAATAGCTGTAAAAAATGGGATCACCCTTCCATGTATCCTTGAAAGAAAAGGCAATGTGAGTGAAATGAATTAACATTATGTTTGATTTGGTGGCTATATACTTTTATGCTCTAGTATTTCCCATAACATTTGAAAGTAAATGCTGCCTTTAGTTTTTACAACTTATAACCCCTGGTATGTTTCTAACTGAATGGCAAACCATGGTTCAGTGTTTTTTTAACCAACCTGGGGTATCCTTGGGCTCACACCATGTCACTGTCTCCATCCTCTCAAGTTATCTAACTTCTGCTTTCACATAAAACCACAGTTTGATGGTTTCTTTCACTACAAATGGGAATTCAAAATTCTGGTTTAAGCAAGAATTGGAATCCTGGTTTGTAGGGAAGAGAACCATAGCTTGTGTCTCAGATATTGGAACAAGGCATGGTTTGCCACAAGCAAGTTTAATTAGATTGCAAGAACAAAACAAAAAAAAGATTAAGGTGGGAGAACACAAGAGTGAGGGTTGCACAGGCTTGTTCATTTATTTATTTATTTAGAAAAAGTGTATGCTAGCACTCCAGACCTGCTCAAGGTGGATCACAGTTAAAACTGTTCAAAATTTTAAATGATATTAATAATATTAAAGCATAATCAATACAATTAATACCAATAAAAACAACTAATAAAAACACTTAGAACAGTCTAAAATGATATTGATAAAACAATCCATAGGCTAAGAGCTAACAATAAGAGCCTAACAAGGATGGAACCCATAGTTAAAAGCCTGGGAAAAGAAAAATGGTTTGACTTGGTGCCTAAAAGAGAGTTCAGTAATCATTAGGTGAGCTTCAAGGTGGGAGCTGTTCCAAAGGCAAGGCACTATCAATGTCTCTGGTTGTCATCTGCCTTACCTCTGAAGGTGAGGGCACAGAGAGCAGAGCTTCAAAAAAGGATCTCAGTTGGTGGGCTGGACAGTATGGGAAGAGGCAGTCCTTCAAATACCCAAGTTCCAAGCTGGGTTTCTCATTATATCTATGCATATATGTTGTGGAGACCAATGACTAATCTTGTTTCCAAAGGTAATCATCTGGGATAATAAATCTTGAGGGTTTCCAAAAGAGTCTCTGTACTACATAAAACTCAATTTAGAATGTGATGTGGAGTAAAATAAGAGTGGGGAGATAATTCACAAGAATGAGGTGATATCCTGAAAATATTGTGAAACATGCTCCAAAGGGGGAGGGGAGGACCTCCAAAGAATCAGCAGAAACATGTCCATATGATCAACTACAGATGTAGTCTTTATTAATTTGACCTTTTCTTCAGGGACAATCTATATCTTTCAATTTTCACATCCACTGATTCTGTGGTCCTTCAGGTTGCTTTTTATTTGTTTTGAAACATAATTATGATTATATTCAAATCAAAAGAAGATGCCCAATCTAAAAAGACATCCTAATTACAATATTACAAATATGGGGAAGGGGCATAGAGAAGAATGCTACAGATTCTTGGAGTTGTAATTTTGTTATATGAAAGACAAATAATTATAATTGAAAAGCCACATTCATCATCTTCTTCTTTTTCCTTTGATAATATTGCAGAGATCATTTATTAAGAAATTAGGTGGAGTGGTTCATTTGTACATCCTTTAGCTTGCTCAGAATAATAACTAGATTTGCATTCATGAAAATAAAAAATGAATAATTCTTATATGAGAATGGGAATAAAGAGCATTATTTATGCAAAGTTAGCCAAATGAATGTTAAGGCAAATCGCAACAGATAGTTTAATTGTTCAGCAGAATCCTGAATAACCATTAATCATAGTGGAAAAACAATAATGACAATTTTGCTAATGTTATGTTGTATTCTTTGTTATGCCTAAATTGAATATAGTTCTCTTTTAAGAATTCACTTTTTCAAATACACAAGGAGAACCTACTATTCAGGAATGATTTTTTTTTCCTGTATGTGTTCTGACATGGTCTCCACCAGTCATGAAATTTTCTGGGGGCAGCACTTACCAGGGCTGGTTCCCTTTGAAGGAGAGCTCCCCAGAGATTGATGGTGTTTTATAGTATTTGGTTAAGTAATAAATGTAGAAGTATGGCATACACGGAGGCAAAGGGACACTTCTACAGGACAGCAGATCCAGTACCTCACATCAGCTCTTCTAAGACAGATAAAGCCCCCCAAAGTGCTTTAGCTAACATACAAGTGTCCGTCATCTTTTCCATCTTTCTCTTCCAGAATCCAAAATGATTCTTTTTCCATATTCCAACATACTCCTGACTCTTTCTGTCAACTGGAAGTGGTCTCACCTCATTCAAACTCTGATGGGTGTTTGAAAAGTGCTATTTTCTAACAGTAAAGCTCATTGAGGTGTTACCATTTTTAAAGAAATGTACATTCATAATTGTGTGTGCATGTGCAAGCATGCACGAGTGTATATATTATGCTTCCTTTCCATGAAGGAAGAACCTTCCACTGGAAGAAAATTATTTTTAGTAGTGGAAGAAGGGCTCTGTCCAGTGAAAGTAATCCAAATCTATACACATATTTAAAAAATCAATAGCACCCAGAGAAGTGACTTTTTCAGTTGTTTTGGAGAGATTTAACTGTAACAGGGCAATAAATGTTTTCAAGACAGCTTGCATGAAAGAAATGAGGCTGTAATTTAACACATTCACACAGAACCTCTAAACTAATCACAACTTTTTAAAAACTGGAAAAAATGGGGAAAAACTCTGATATCCTTCATTCATGTGGGATTAAAGAGAACACAGTATTTTATACACCATGCTGAATTGGTACACAAGAATTATGGACTGGAAGCACATTAAAAGAACAGCACTATAGCTGGCTTTTCCATTATACCTTCTCACAGAAAAATTGACAGTCCTTAGTAGGGCAGTGAAATGAGGCCATCCACAGACAAAGAAGGTTTCTGTGTACTAGAAGGCTCCCCAGATATGCAGGGAAATATTAATTTTAAAAAAGAAAATATCTCTAAAGATGACCTGAAAAAGATGAATCATCCAAATTTTCCTCTAAGAGACATGAAGTGTTGAGTGGATTTGGGGAAAAAAGGAAAAGGGGATGGGGCTCAAGCCCATAACATTTCACAGTACCCTGGATTTGGGCTGAGAAATGCATGCCATGCAGCAAGCACCTTCAAACTGTAGTTTCTCTGTAATGGATTTAGAAAGATGAATCCCTGTCTAGAAGTACACTGTAAAAATAATGTCAGGGAAGTGCACTATAAGTCATGCAATCACCAACACCAGTTCTTCTTCCTTTCCCCCAGTCCCAACTCTCCCATATGGTATAATAAGAAGAAATACTTTTAAAAATCTCCCTTCATTGTATCACAGGTCCAGGGCTACATAGCTAGGTGCTATAAAGCATCTCCTAAAATTGAGACATTCCAAGGAACAAAGCTCCCAGTCACCGGGCAACACCGCTTGTCTCCAGGGGCTAATTTGTCACCCTGAGGAAGCCGGGCAGCAATTGAGCCAGGACACCTTGTTTCGTGATGTGGGCGGGGGTGGAGCTGGCTTGGAGAAACAACCAGGCTCCACTCCTGCCCTTTGACAGTTGCTCCAATGTGCTTGCCCACTCTCCCGCTCTGTTCTTAGTGTAGGCTACAGCTGATTGCCTATTGGGGCCAGGTAGGAATTTTTTGTTTTTACCCAGTATTGGCTGAATGGGTGGAGATGTTTTTGCCTACCTTGCACTGAGAGTGGTGGATTGGATAGTTGGTTGTGGTGGTCGACACCTAAATAGGCTGATCACTTGGCAGGTTGGTGCGGGCAAGAAACTGGAACCGGTGAGCACCTTACGGCATTTTCCCCATTAGGGAACAGAGGGTCATCAGGAACTGCCTTCGGATTTCTAAGGTCCAGGGTGGGGAATGGTGATCACCTCCTCTGGGAACCTCTTAGGGTATGCTCCTCTCTGCAAGCTGGAAGGCTTCAGGGGTAGGCACTCCTAAGGGGTGACCAGTTTGCTGGGCTGCTGGTCATGAGCCAGACCGATGGCTCAGGACCGGAGCTGGGTGACCCGCCCGAGAAAAGAGCAAGGAGGTTGGTCAGGGGAGTGACACCTGCCTTGCCTGTTCCATGCTCCCTTAGCTGGTTCGTTGCTGCAATGTTGTGTTAAATAGTTAATAAAGTAGCCCTTGTTTACTTCCAAACTGTTGTCTGTCTCGTTATTTCAACTGGCAGGGCAACAGCGAGAGCACCATTACTTGTGAAGTGCACTGAAATTATTTCCCTGCTGGAAGAATGTCATGTGTATGAAATAACTTACAACTGCTCAATGAGAAAGGAGATCACACCTCCCACTGCCACCAGAATAGCTCCATTACAATAAACACAACTATGATGTGTGCTTGGAGTTTGTTGCCATTGAATTATTTAGTATGCTAATCGCATTAGCAGCTTTTGTTGGTTTACTCAGTGACAACATTAACAAACAGACATTGGCATGAATTTACATGGGAATACATCATTATCTAATTATGTGTCCCAAACAAATGTGTTCATTTTTAACACAGTATTGCATAGTCTTCTGTTTTGTATGGCAGGTAATAAATAAAATTCTGTTTCTTAAAATAAAACAGTAAGTCTAGCCATCTGCCTTTGAAAACTTCTTCATCTGTACTGAGACAACTTTCTAGTTGATGTATTTGTATAACTGTGTTTTATACTTGCCATTCCGTCATGACTTGGGAGGAAGGATAAATCCAGCTGTTAAAACTATACTTTTTGAAAACACAACAAATAATGATCAGAGTTTTGCATTTTAAATTTCAGGTATATCTTATTTTGGAATCCCTTCAATGTTCCTTTGGGTTAATTCAGTCTTAACCCTACATTGACACCCCAAGTTATTCATTTCTGTGTATTTGCTGTTTCTAATGATCTCACAGGCTTTACTCAGCAAAACGCACAGCAATATAAAACCCAAGAAGATTAAAATCCCATGAGAAGGGAAGAGAAGGAGAAGAAAAATGCATTGAAGAGAGGCAGCATGAACTCCTCCATTCCACATACACGTGCTTAAACAAAATTAGCTGCAGCAGTCTCCATTGAGGCCTGAGATCCAAGAGTCTTTGACCAATTTCACACAAGAGCTGTGCCGTGGTCGCACCTCCCTTTGCCCTGCTTCTATTGGTCAATTTCCCACTCGAAGTCACGAAGCTGCATTTTGACCCGTGGCTTCACCCAATTTTCCCCGTGGGAAAAAACAGGTGAGGCTCAAAAAAAGGATCACGAAACCGCAGGGAAAATTGGGAGAAGCTGTGGGTCAAAATGCATCACATGGCTTTGAGTGGGAAATTGACCAATAAAAGCAGAGCAAAGGGAGGCGTGACTGTGGTACAGCTCTTGTGTGAAATCGGTCTTTGTTTCTTAGGTCTACTCAGAATCCTGGAAAGCTTTTTTCAGCAGGTGCTAGAAGCAGCTCTGCAGAACAGAGCCAGCAGGTAAGCAACAGGAAAATGGGATCACCCAACAGGGGCTAGATGGATTTATCTTGGTTGTATTTTTATTAGAATTTGTTGTATTTATTTGCATTTGCAGGCTTTTTTCAAGCTTTAATGCTATGTTTGTGTATGCTGTGCTCTGCTTAAAGTCATCTGTTGAACCCAGGGTGTAGACTATAAATAAGTAAGTAAGCAAGCAAATAAATAAGTAATTCTTAATCTCTCTATACAAGGGGATACTCTTGCCAAATATTAAAAACCAATCCTACCATATAAAATAAGCTGGCTGTTCCCTAGGCAGCCCTAGTAGTTATTGAATGGGTGACTCGCTTTGGTACTGCCACTTCAGCAGACCAGAAAGTTGCCTTAAATGCTGCTTTTCAAATTAGCATACAGAGCTTTGCCCCTCTCCAAGCCCAGGTGATAACCATTCCTTCAAGCCTGCCAATAGATAAGCCCATTATTATAAAGAATATTGATGGGTGCTTTGAGCACCAGGTAACAGCACAATAGAAAAGGCACAGGAAGGAGAAACAAAGAAACAGTGGAACCCATGCTGAGAAGCAGGGGTTTAATCCATGATAAGGTGCCAGGTTTTCACACATGAACAGTTTTTTAGTTTAGTTTATTATTTATATTTCCATGTAGCCCCACCCCTCAAAAAGGTGAAGATGGCAAGGCAAAGCTTTTCATATCGCCAGGGATATCATTAACTACTTTTGCTAGATCCCATAGTTATACTTTTATGGCACTGATTTGAAATTATTCCTCTAACATCTTGATTATAATTTCATTTGCCAGATACTCCCTTTCTCTCTCCCTTCTTTGAAAGGCAAACAGTTTAGGTGCAGCTATTGAATTTTTTACCCATGCAAATACAACACATAGTCAAAGGTACTGCTGAGTCTCACAAACTTGCTGATGACAAACTGCCTGAAAACAACCTCTTAGAATTTATTTGTGTATCAGTATAGATTCTAATAGCAATGGAGATTCAACATCTTATGATAATACAAGAGGAAGAATGTATTATCCCCACTTTAATGAAATGGTGATTCATATTTAAATTATCACCATATTTTTTATCTTTTCCTGATAAACTGGTACTTCATATCTTTTGCCAAAATCAGGTGTTTGCTTCAGCTTCTACACTTCATTGCTAAACCACCCTTCATTATGCAGGACTTGTTGCATTCATGTAAAAGATTCCATTGTAATTTATTGATGTTGGAGGCAGTAATGAAAGGATGAATGAAGTAGCTATGAAAATAATCAGCCAATGTTGGGAACCAAATCAATTACTATGGAAAATGTCATCTGGGTCATGTCTCCTCAGTCAATTGTTCTCTGAAGCATATATTACAGTCTTAATTTAAGTGGCAGAATACCATTCTTCTATAGCCTGCACTCATGTAAAATGATTGATTGATTGATTGGATTTTATTGTGTTTTTATTTGTTGTCAGCAGCCTTGTGGCTGCTTTTTGCAACATGCAGCAGACAGGATATAAACTGAAATCAATAAACAACTAAATAAATAAATAAATGGATGTGCTAGGGATACAGCACAGTAACACTAGATTTTAATATTGAAGTTAGCTTTTATTACTTAGTCTAGTTTCCAGATCTTATCTCCCCTAATCAGAGTATACTCTGAGTTGGTAAAACAGAACTTGAACTCTAAGTACTGAGGGAAAGTGTGATATGAAGGTGGAATTTAGATAAGGAATAATATGTATATGGCACTTCTTTTGGGGAAGTGAACTAACATTGTGAACTTATTTGATTTCCTCCTGTGTCAGGTATTGAAGAAACTTACTCCCAACAACACTCTCTTAGCAGTGATTTGTTTATTGAGAGAGAGAGAGAGAGAGGTCTCAAGCATAGACAATCTGTGTCAGAACTGACTCCCTTGACACCAGTTCTCATATTATACATAATTCAAACAGCCACCCCCATGACCAGTCCAATCACACCAATACATCCAGGCCACCAAAATCTACTGTGCACCATTAGCCCTCCTCCAACACCTGCAAGTATAGGGTTACATTATCTAGCAGTGTCTGGTACTCAAGGACAAGCATGCATTCTTCCCATGGAAGGAAGGCCCCATCATAGACGCAGTTACAAGTGAGCACTACTCCCAGCAAAGCAGTTACACACACACACACACTCATGCTCCCCCCTCCCAGGCAGAATGAAATGGGACGATAAGCATACAGAGCCAAAGTCAGCCTGACAGTTAAGAAACCCATGGCAAACAAGACCCGAGTTTGACACCCTGTTTGCCAAGAAGGGTTATTTCATTTATAAACAGAATTTGTCTTACGGATTTATTTGAGACAGGGTTGATATCCATAGATGGAGGCTATTGATATTCAATAACACAAATTATATTTGAACTTTGGTGCCTTCTGATCCCACAATGAGTGTACCCTCTAACTCATTTTCCTCACAACCTCTCAATATCTTTTCTTATAGTTTATGGACTAATTATAGCCAGAGAGCACTAGGGTGTGGACAAGTACAGTCAGTAATTCAGCCATGACAAAAAAAATGAAAAAGTCATCCATGCAAAGCCAGTGATATTATCTCATGCTCATATGTAATACTAAACAATTTCTGCTTAAAAGATCTCATGGTTTTGATATCAATGAAATCAAGTATCAGTGGAATAAGATATTCAAAAGACATACGAACATAAGAGAAGCCAATGCTGGATCAGGCCAATGACCCATCTAGTCCAACACTCTGTCACACAGTGGCCAAAATACCAGGTGCCATCAGGAGGTCCAGCAGTGGGGCCAGGACACTAGAAGCCCTCCCACTGTTGCCCCCCCCAAGCACCAAGAATACAGTGCATCACTTGCCCCAGCCTGAGAGTTCCAATCTATACCTTGTGGCTAATAGCCACTGATGGACTTATGCTCCATATCTATATATCTAATTCCCAACATATCTAAATCTATTTGATGTTGGGTGGCCAGTCGGACTCCAACCCAGAAGATCTGCACCGGGCGTTACAGGCCGTGGCTGGGTGGCTCAGGCTGAGCAGGCTGAAATTAAACATTATATATCTAATTCCCAACATATCTAAATCTATTTGATGTTGGGTGGCCAGTCGGACTCCAACCCAGAAGATCTGCACCGGGCGTTACAGGCCGTGGCTGGGTGGCTCAGGCTGAGCAGGCTGAAATTAAACCCAGCGAAGACGGAGGTCCTGTGCTTGAGTCGAACCAGATCGAGGTTAGGGCTCCCGCTCCCGACCTTCAACAGGGCACCTTTGGTGCCAGCTTTGGAGGTTAGGAGTTTGGGATTGCTCCTGGACCCCATGTTAACGATGGAGGCCCAGGTGGCAGCCACTGCCAGATCGGCCTTTTATCATCTTTGGCTGGTATGGCAGTTGGTTCCTTTCCTCAACCACAATGACCTAGCTACAGTGATCCATGCGACGGACACCTCGAGGCTAGACTACTGTAACGCTCTCTACATGGGGCTGCCTCTGTCGCAAATCTGGAAGCTGCAGCTGGTGCAGAATGCTGCAGCCAGGCTGTTGGTGGGCGCCCCTAGGTGGGAGCACACCCCACCTGTACTGAAAGCGTTGCACTGGCTGCCTATAGCATACCGGATTCGCTTCAAAGTGCTGGTGCTTACCTTTAAAGCCCTACATGGCCACGGTCCAACATACCTGAGGGACTGCATTTCCCCATATATTCCCCAAAGAGCACTTCGGTCGGGGTCACAACACTGCTTGGTGACCCCGGGCCCAAAGGAGGCCAGGCTTGCTGCAACAAGGGCCAGGTCCTTTTCAGTGGCGGATCCTATCTGGTGGAACGAGTTCCCGGAAGAGATCAGGGCCCTGCGGGACCTTATGCAGTTCCGCAGGGCCCGGGGTATAAATGTAATAAAATAATAAATAAATAAATCCGCATATTGGAGGCACCTGGGGGGCAGGGAGATTTCCCTGCACATTTGAGGCAATCCCCAGATGTGCAGAAAAATCTAAAAAGTTGAAATCCTGTCAGACTCCCATCACATCAACGAAGTACACACTTGTAGAAAAGGTTTTCCTTTATTTGAAACACTAGGTGCATAACAAGATCACTGTTCAGAATGAGGCATAAGCATGGATCCCAATAGATTATAGCAAATTCAAAAAGCTGAGGCCCAATTGCAGGTCTTCCCGCGCGCGCCATTGAGCCTGGGAAGCAATGCTCCTACTTAATCATAACATACTGCTTCTCATGGATAATGCCATGAGATCACCCAAGCTACTACCCGCCAGCAACCACCTGCGGCCTTGAGAGATACGGACGTTCCTGCTACTAGGCAATTAAGCGTATAAACAGTCATACATGGGAAAGCAAAAGCAAACAAGCGCATACCCAGAGAATAGAGAAACTCAAGAGCATGCACAGAGAATAGGGAAACATATTGGCAGCTTGCTGACAAATCCCCCCAAAAGTAAAAGAGCCTTCCCTGTGTCTGCGTAGAGGAACTTTCCAACAGGAACTGTGACTGTTGGTGGCAGTGTGGGAAGAGAAGACTTGGCAGCTGGCGGCTGGGAGCCACGGCCATTGCTGGCGGCGGCCATTGCTGTTGTTGCTGCTGATGGCAGCAGCAGCAGCAGTGGGAGAGGGAGGGAGAAGAGCCACACAGGGCTTGCTGCCTTTGCTGCTCGCAGCCGTGGTGGCTGGGGGGGGAACCTTGGAGGGCTGGTAGCTAGCTGCAGCCATTGCTGCTGTTGTTGGGTGGGGGGAATCCTGGCGAGCCCAATGTACTGCCTGCTGGGCTCACCTGTAGCCGCTCCTGCGTCCTCCTCTGTGCGAAGCTCCTGCTGCTTCAGCAGGCGAGCCACCCAGGAGCCACGCTGAATACCTCCCCCCGCGAGTATCGCAGGTCCCACCTCTTGTCTATATATCTAATAGCCACTCTGTGCAGATATTTATTTCCGCTAACAGAGGGCTCACACTCCCCCAACAGCTTTTCCTGAATAGTCAGAAGACTTCCTGGTTTTGCAGAAAAATCCAAAAAGTAAAAAAAATCCCTTCAGGGATGGTTGAATTCCCCCCAAAACCCCTTGAAATGGCCTCTGCAGAGATCTACTTCAGGCATCAATGGTGAGAGATTAGAATGTTCGGGGGGTGGGGGAGAGAAGGGCTTCTACCTGGCTCTGTCAGTAAAAGGGGGGGGGGCCCTTTCCATGCCTCATTTGGCCTTTGAGATAGGGAGGGAGCCTTGGGCCAGACCTGACAAGGGTTGCCAGTGCCAGGCTGGGGGTGTCCTAGAAATTTTGTGGTGGACTCTAAGGAGGGCTGAGTTTGGGAAGGGAGAGGCCTCAGTTGGGTATAATGCCACAGAGTCCACCCTCCAAAGTAGCCATTTTCTGCAGGGAGACAGACCTCTGCTGTCTAGAGTCCAGTTGTAATTTTGGGGAGGTCTCCAGGTCCCACTTGGAGGTTTTTTCCCAGGTTAGGATCTGGGATAAGGTTTATTTTGATCAACATTCTGATATACAGTTTCCTTGGTATCCCTCATTCCTGGATGGGCTTGGGGGCAGAAACCTATACACATACATTGATCCTCCTAAAGGTCTGTTGACTAAAATATATAAGGCTCTATTGATCAATGAAAACAAAACTGTTTTAAAATACCAACTCAATTGGCAAGGGGACTTGCAGATGGATTTAACTGAATCTCAATGGCAGGAAATCTGGAACTCACCTGCTTATTCCTCAAACAACTTCAACGTCCAGCGCTGTTGTTGTTAGATCTGTCGGCCGCATTTGATACGGTCAGCCATCAGCTGGTGGCCCACCACCTCGCCGACTTGGGGATCAGGGGGCTTGCCCTTCAATGGCTTGCCTTGTTTCTCCAAGGTTGGGGACAGAGGGTAGTGCTAGGGAAACAGCAGTCCCAGAGGCACCCGCTTGAATGTGGGGTGCCTCAGGGGGCTGTGCTTTCCCCGATGCTGTTTAACATATATATGCGCCCCCTCGCCCAGATAGTTCGGAGGTATGGGCTGGGGTGTCATCAATACGCAGATGATACCCAGCTCTATTTGATGTTGGGCGGCCAGTCAGCCTCCATCCCAGAAGATCTACACCGGGCTTTACAAGCTGTGGCTGGGTGGCTCAGGCTGATCAGGCTGAAGTTAAACCCGGTGAAGACAGAGGTCCTGTGCTTGAGTTGGACCAGATCGAGGTTAGGGCTCCCACTCCCGACTTTCGATGGGGCACCCTTGGTGCCAGCTTCGGAGGTTAGGAGCTTGGGAGTGCTCCTGGACTCTACCTTAACGATGGACGCCCAGGTGGCAGCCACTGTCAGATCAGCGTTTTATCATCTGCGGCTGATATGGCAGTTGGTTCCTTTCCTTGACTGCAAAGATCTAGCTACAGTGATCCATGCGACGGTCACCTCGAGGCTAGACTACTGTAATGCTCTCTTCATGGGGCTGTCTTTGTCGCAAATCCGGAAGCTACATCTGGTGCAGAATGCTGCGGCCAGGTTGCTGGTGGCCGTCCCTTGCTGGGAGCACACCCGACCTGTACTGAAAGCGCTGCACTGGCTGCCTATAGCATACCGGATTCGCTTCAAAGTGCTGATGCTTACCTTTAAAGCCCTACATGGCGAGGGTCGTGCATACCTGAGGGACCGCATTTCCCCATATATTCCCCAAAGAGCACTTCGGTCGGGGTCACAACACTGCTAGTGACCCCAAGCCCTAAGGAGGCCCAACTTGTGGCAACAAGGGCCAGGTCTTTTTCAGTGGTGGCTCCTACCTGGTGGAACGAGCTCCTGCAATCTTTCAAAATAGTAACCCGCTGGTACTTTACTCCTGAATGGCTCAACAAAATTAACTCATCAATCAGCCCCCTTTGTTGGAAGAACTATGGTTCTGTAGTATCATATTTCCACTGTTGGTGGACCTGTCCCAGTATCTATTATTTTTGGTGTGATGTCATCAATCAAATTAATGAGATTACTTCACAAAATATCCCTATTTGTCCAAAAATATCTCTGCTCAACCTTATGGATTCAGCCTCAGTGGAAATATCTCAAAGGGAACTTACCTCAATTCTCCTTGCTGTCGCGAGACTGACTGTTGCCTCGGTATGGAAATTGGCTTCTCCTCCATCTCTGAACCTTTGGCATGATAAGATATGGGACCAATTTATCTTAGCAAAAATTACAAGTCTTACGCTTTCAGCTAATGGCAACGCACCCACCTCAACATCTCACTTTACATCTACTTGGTTTTGTGTTCTCCAGTATATGTCTACGAAAAATATTCTCCCATCTAATAAAATGTATCATTCATGGCTTCATTAAAAAAAGAAAGAATGTATGAGCCCCCCTTCAAAATAGGTAGCTGATGTCACACTTTGGATGCCACTCTTTGGAAAAAACAAAATGGCTAACATCTCATAGGAAGCATTTGGTTAAAACAGCTACTTCTACCTCTCTAAAATCAGTGAATGAAATTTATCAGTCAAATAATTTACAAGTTCTAAGGTATCCCTCGATCTCTGAATAAGGTCTTTTTTACAATAATATTCAGAAGAACGCATAGGGCAGTTCATTACCAAGTTTATATTTCATGAATTATTTTTCCCCCAGTAAGTGTTATATGTGCATATTGCAAACTAGATTCTAAAGATTTGATTTGCTGTGCTGTAGACGAACAAAAAGATATACTGGATATATTGGTGATATATTATTTTAAAAATCCAGTCTGGTAATACAAGTGCTTCTAGCTCACCTGGAGAAGATGGCTGTTTTGGAAGGTGGACTCCCCATCCTCTCCAGGCTCCATCCCAAAAAACTCCAGGTATTTCCCAACCAAGAGTGGGCAACCCTATTCATGTGTGACTTTAAGGAAACCCCTTAGAAACATGTGTCATAATGTGGAAATTTTCCTCAAATCCCTCCATAGGCAAACCCTATGCATTTCAATTAGGGTACCTGGTGTAAGTACCATAGCCCTGGTGAAGAAGGGAGAGGAGGAGGAGGAGGAGGATATTGGATTTATATCCCACCCTTCATTCAGAGTCTCAGAGCGGCTTACAAACTCCTTTCCCTTCCCCTCCCCATAACAGACAACCTGTGAGGTAGGTGGGGCGGAGAGAGCTCTGTCAGAAAGTGCTCTTTCAAGAACAACTCTGACAGAGCTATGGCTTGCCCAAGATCATTCAGCAGCTGCAAGTGGAGGAGTGGGGAATCAAACCTGGTCCCCCCAGATTAGAGTCCAAATACTTAACCACTACACCATACTGGATCCCCAATTTAATGCATTAATGGAATTCTGAGCTTGAACTGATTTACTCTATGGATGCTCAACTCACCAGGTGGTTTGGATTGCATACTGATTGCCATTCATAAGGCAGACAACGTTTTGATGGGTGGTTTGATTGCTCACAACTGATAGAAGGGTTGCTGTACTCCTTCCTGCACAGCGTAAAACAGCACCAGTGGAGCACTCTCCATCCCTCTTTAGTTAGTGCTGCACACCATTTTTCTCCACAGCCCAAACTGAGCATTAAATGAATCATTAAGCATATAAAATCAATTTAAAAAAAAATCCTACTGTCTACTATTCCATTCTATTTACCTTAGTGAGGATAATGGGTGCTAATCTGTTGGGATAGGGAGAGTTTCTCTCTCTCTCTCTCTGTGTGTGTGTGTGTGTGTGTGTGTGTGTGTGACTTTGCAAAGCAGTATAGGAGCTGTAGTCTCCTCTTTGTGTTTATTTCTAATGTCTTAAAATTAAAACAAAAAAATCTGAAAATAAAGTTGTGTAGCAATATACAATGTACCCCCCCATAGGACATTTTAAAAGCAAATGTATCATAATTCTGCTGGCTATTTTTTAAAAAAATCTGCTATTGTCCCTGTAATTGAAAACAAATTGTTTCAGAAAAGTCCCTCCTAGCAATTTCTAGTTTCTACCAGGCCACCACTGTGTCAAAAGCAAGGGCTTCTCTGACTGGCTGCCTTCACATGCTCAAAAAATAACTACTAGCAAGCACAGCTAATATGCAGCAGCAAATCAGTTCACAAGTTGCTCGAGCTGCTTGCTTCCACATCAAAAATCTGGAAATCAGCTCACCTTGATTGTAGCTATCAAACCTGGTAAATGCAACTATCAAAAATTCACAATGAAATAAATTTGCAGTTTCCCTGATCTACTGTAGACAGATTTTAATCCAAGTACTCCAGTTTTACTGGCTATATGGATAAGGATTTACAGTATGATCTTTAGTTTATAAACTTTAGTCATGAGCATCAAACAAAAAAGAAAGCACAATTTGATTAAAATGAGTTTGAAAAGCAAAACATTTCTGTGTGAGGTATGAACCACTTTATTAAAGGAATTCTATTTATAAGAACATAAGAGAAGTCAATGCTGGATCAAACCAATGGCCCATCCAGTCCAGCACTCTGTCACACAGTGGCCAAAAATACCAGGTGCCATCAGGAGGTCCAGCAGTGGGGCCTCATTCACATGTGGAGTTTTACACTATAAATGGCTTGCGTACGGATTCCACCTGTACCACTTTCCATACCCACACAGATAACTGCTGAACTCATTCCAGGTAAAAGTATTTGTGGCTTGTGGATCGTTGCCTTATGGAAAAGGAAGTTATCAAATAGTGTGTTTCAGACTGCTATGTATACTTTGAAAGAAAATACCTTCTTTTATTTTAACCTTTGTGCTTTGTCTAGTCATATAGTGTGGCAGCTGATTTGGAAGCAAATAGTATCATGAGCATTTTATTGCGCTGTACAGTGCCACAAAAAGAAGCAATCTTTTTGCCTCTAAGCAATCATATACTTCAAAATAAACAACAATTATATTCCAAACTTTCTTATGAACACTATGTGAATATGAAGTCCCTGAAGAAACAATAGCTTAGTCATAAGAGTGCTAAAAAGCTTATAACATCATAATGTTCTCATATTTAATCTAATTTTAGTTGCATCTTGAATGTTTGTGGGAAAATAAAATGCTCCTGAATTAGGATATCATGGCCACTTTCCACCATCGAAATGATTTTATTGCTCTTACAAATTAGGCTTTTAAAAATAAAATACATGATGAATTTACCTAGAGAGGAGCATTAACGTAGACATTTATAGTTATATATTGTATGTTTACTTGTCCACTGAGGCGTACTCTGCTATTACTCTCAGCATGTAATATCCCAAAACATTTATTCAAGTTCTGTACATCATCAAGCAGGGGCTAAAATCCCTCAAGAGTTACATTCCAATGTGAAGACATTGGGAATTCCATTTTATAATGGCTAGCCAGTGTAGTTTATAACATATAATCTAATTGAAGACACTATTTTCCCCTCCCGCTCTTCTGTTTGTGTGTCTAAAACAGAAATACAGGAAGGCACTGAGGAAACAGCAAACTACACTGGATTTTTGCATCTATGGGGTGACAGCTGGCCATTCCCTGCCAAAAAAAGGAGAAAGAGAAGCTAACAACCCAAAACGTACTGAGAATGCTTCAAGGGTACAGCTACAGCAAATAAAATTTGTATCAAATGAAATATATATATATATTCTATAGTAATAACATTAATATAGTCAAAAACTTAGGGCTTGAATATTAAGAGTCATCAAAAATACATTAAGTGTAATCAAGAATAAGCTTTACATAAGCTATTATAATTTCCTATACAAAGTTGATGATACATATTAAATGACCAACACAAGACCATACACCTCCCCCAATGTTCAGTAGTATACAACATAGTTCTCAAAAACACATCCGGAAAATTATATATATTGATTTTTTTTATTATGATTTATATATGTGTGTGTGGATTTATACACACACACACACACACACACATATATATATTATCTGAAGATACAGAAGGGGAGAGAAAAGAGAAAAGAGGGAAAAAAGCCAAACTGTTATAATAAAAATAAGCATTATTAATGCTGTATTGAATTTTTTTTTTTAGAAAATTGTGAAAAATAAACATTTTTACCTCATATATTGTGTGCTTTGCGGTTAGCTTATAAAGCAGACCATAGATCCACATATGAAAATTTAACTCTCAGAAGAGCAAATACACACTAACCTAGTATACAGTTTCAAGTATTTCTGGAAGCGTGTGTCATCAGCTAGCAAAGAAAATCCAGTGGCACCATAGTTGCAAATTCTGAGGTTCGTTCACAAAAAAAATGTAGACAACTGTAGTGAATCTCTGCTGCCTCCACAATGCACAAGTCACATACTCACTGTATTCTTGGTGGTGAGGCCTGGTGTAGTGTGGGTGGAGGTTTACTGAACCAAGAGGGACAACTGAACCAAGAGGGACAACTGAACCAAGAGGGCACTCAATGAAATTGCTGAGCAGTTGAGTTAGAACAGATAAAAGGAAATACTTCACAAAGTACTTCACAAAGAGTATTTAACACATGGAATTCACTGCCACAGGGAGGCGGGGTTTTGGTGAGCTGATGGCAGCTGTGTCTCCTGGGGGCTCCCAGGGATGCAGCCTGCAAACCAGCGGTTAGAGAGGGGGTGGAAATGTGCACAGTCCTCAGGGTTCCTTGCAATGGGTCCCTAGTCATGGGGCGCTGAGGGTCGCCTCTCCCCTGGCGTGCTGCCAATGGATTGAGGTGTTCCTTTGCCCCGATGGTCTCTCCGCTGTGTCCCTGCAAGGACTAAGCTACACATACCCCATCAAGCGAGTAGAGGTTGGGCGGTAAATTAGCATACATGTTGGCGAGATCTACTTGATCTACATATGAAGAGTGAGTAAAGTTGAAACGAAACATCAGAGTGATGGCTTGCAGTCTTCCCCTACTAAGCAGTGGGGAGGGAACTCTCCCCCCAGACAACAAAGCGAATTAAGAGCATCCTCTGGGGAGGATGGAGCTATAAGCAATATGGACTGTATTAAAGAGTCTACAAGAAGCGCCCAAGCGAAAGACAAATATTCGGGACTTTTGCAATTTTAAAAAAAGTAAACATCCCAAAAAATGGTGATCGAAAGCGGAGAAAGACTGAGATGGAATTTAAGCCTCCTTCAGGAAGTGAGAGGCCGGTCAGGTCAGGTGACCTGAATACTACAGACTCTACCAAATTGTGAACTGTTATGGTGACCCCAACAATCGACAATCTACTACATGATTCCAAAGACAAGCATTATGAAGACGGGAGAATCCTCAATAAGCTATAAATGATGTTTTGGGACTGGTTGCATATTGAAAGCGAAGTAAAGCTAAGGGACTTATACCCAATCTACATAAAGAAGAAAATTTGACCGGTGATTATGGACAAACTCTCCAGAAGAAAATTAGGCCCTAAAAGGAAAGAACTGAAACTGTTTTTAAGGCTAGTTAGACTTGCCGTGATTATATGGACCATTAGGAGAAGAAGATAAAGATTGTAAGGGGAGATGAGATATATATGTTTGAAGAAGTCCTGGTTTTAAGGGGGGTGATTACCAATTGGGGGAACAACATTTTTTAAAAAATAGATGCTGATGTTTCCTGATGTTTGCACTGGAGAAAATTAATTATGCTCTTGTTTGTCTCTTTGAATAGTCTGATTAGCTGGAATGGATATAAGTGAAGCGATACACTTTTTGACCACCTTCAATGTTAACAAATCTTAATTGTCTTAAAGCTAATTTTGTAAGCAAAGTATGACCACCACCTCTTGGGTTTTTAGTGGTTCTCTTTACTTTCACCTGTAGTTTGTAGTTACCCCTCTTTGTTTCTTTGTAGTTTATAGAAAATGCAATAAAAAATCCTCTGCGTGGGACCAAAAAAAAGGGAAAAAAAGAATTCACTGCCACAGGAGGTAGTGGTGGCTACAAGCATGGACAGCTTCAAGAGGGAATTAGATAAGCATATGGAGCAGAAGTCCATCAGTGGCTATTAGCTACAAGGTATAGATAGGAACTCACAGTCTGGGGCAGGTGATGCTCTACATTCTTCGTGCTTGGGAGGGGGGCAATAGTGGGAGGGCTTCTAGTGCCCTGGCCCCACTGCTGGACCTCCTGATGGCACCTGGTATTTTTGGCCACTGTGTGACAGAGTGTTGGACTAGATGGGCCATTGGCCTGATCCAGCCATTGGCTTCTCTTATGTTCTTAACAGTGATGTGGAAGTAACAATATGCAAGTTTCACTTATAAATGACATCACTATACTCTAGAATTAGACTATGGTGTTACCATAGGGTTTCAGGGATTTCCTAGAATGATGTGGCATGGATCAACCTCACTTCCCTCCATTTTCCTTTCAGTGCTCATTCAAGCAGCACGGACCAAGAGCAGGGATCTCCTGCTATGTTGGGTACACAGGTAGCCCTACATGGAAGCAATGTGGTCTTCAAAATAACAAACTGGAATTAAAGCAGATATGCAGGAAAGTAATCCTATGGGTCTGAGTAATTTCCAGACTGGACCTAACATCATTTGCTCATCCCTGTGAGACCACCATAAACAACTGCAGCTCAGACCAAAGTTCTGTTTTCTCTCCCAATAGTCTGTCTTCAACGATATCCAGTCAGATAGCCCAGGGAAATGTGCAAGAAAAGTAAGGGTTGTCTTTCTCCAGAAAATCATAACCAGGCATATTGTGACTCTGAACATGGAGATTGTATTTACTTAGCATATTTAATAGCCATCATTTGACCTCTCTTCCATATATTTTGCTCTATTGCTTATTCAAAATAATCTAAACTAGAGAATATCACCACATTTTGGGTGGAAATAGAGTCCATATACTATGCATTAAGTGAAATTCTACTATCTTGGTCTGTCTTAAATTTTCTACCAGTTGATTTCTATTAATTGCCTTAAATTCTCCAATATTCTCCTGATTGCATTACACATAAAATTTCACTCTAGATTTGGCTTGCAGTCTTGGTTTATCTATGGCCTACTAACTGTAGGATATATAAATAAATTTGCTTCCGACTTTGTATGCATATATTATTTATTAACACGATAACACAGAAACCACTAAATTCACTTTAGTACCTAGAACAGGAAAGACAAATATGCTTTTTAAATTTTATTAATCTCAATTTTCCCCTTTTTTACAATAATAAATGGCCACACTTGTGTCATAATCATTATCAGGCAAATATATATTCTGTTACAGAGTTTAATGAAAGTGCTGAAGTATCACTGTTGCTTCATTTTATATCTTCAGTTCTTTTAAATATAGTTTGTTTGCCCATGTACCACAAGATAGAGATAGTAAGATGACTATTTAGTTCTCACCGAAGTCATTCATATTAGAAAGATTTTCCAAATGTTTCAGCAAGGTCTGTATTTATCATTCCCAGAGATACTGGTAAGCTGTTGAGCCTATTTAACTGCAAAATCTGAAGATTTTTCATACACTTCTATGAAAAAAATAACTTTGAAATACAGTGATAACAAGAAATTCTCTGTGCCATGATACTTTACTGAAGTAGAGAAAGAAAAGAATTTCAAAACTGTTGTGGTGCAGAAAGGCCAAATGCCAGGGGTTTTTTTTATTGCTGGTTTACATAATGTGGAATTAGATTTTGTCAGTGAAGGGTAAATTTGCTACAATAAATATATTGGAGTATGAATTTAAAATGCACTATATTTCACTTTAAGAATATATCTTTATTTTGAAAAAGTATACAATTAAAAATGGGACAGTGCATCTATTTTGAATTTGTCAATTGTTCCCAAACCATCTTTGAAGACCGTAAATTCCTCACAATCAAAAGTGTCATGGTTTAAAGGAATTGTCCCCAAACCACCCATACATTCATTCTGCTCCCTGAATTCTAATTGCAAAATAAAGGGCTAGCAAATAGGTATGTACAGTCAGAAAGTAAATAATGAAAATCAGACCAAATCCTCATTTGCCCACCTATTTGGAATGAAGAGTCAGACACATTGATTGGATGAACTATGGGTCACTTTATTTAACATCAACCTATAAATCAATGGCAAGAGTGAAATGTGACATGTGGAATGATCCAGGCCAAGGGTCATCCTGACTCCAGTTGTATAATGGGGAGCCAACCTGCCCCCAGCTTGAGCCAGTATCTATGGCTTGCACCGGTGAGTCACAGTGAACAGGCAATGCCTGGAGATCCAACTGCCAAGCCATAGAACTTAAGTGGCTGATCAATCCATGCACCCCTAAAGGTAGTCTGCTATCTTTACCCTGGGTCACGTAACCCAAAGGCTAATCCAGCCAGACTCCTATCCTCCAAACTGGGGTTGTTAATGGTTCTCCCCCAAGCCGCATATCACTCACCAGTCCCAATCCAGCCAACTAAAGTGACCAACCTAACAAAGCAGTACCACCCTAAGCCAAACTCCCGGCGGCAACTGAATGGGGGTGGGAGTGGAGCCGGCCGTTAACTATCCAGCTCCACTCCCCTGAGCAGAGCTCATGTGCTGTGACTCAGCACAGGTGCCTGCTCTTCCTCCTTCAAAGGAGACAAAGGTGGCCCCCAGCTGTACAGCTGTGCCATCAGCCGGTGGGGCCAGATTTCCCTTAATACATTTAATGTTCTCTACTGACCAGCAAACATTATGACAATTACTGTCTTCAGAATATTTAGAACTTCTAGTGCTGGTACTATCTAAATCCTGACAAGACAGTGGTTGTCTGGGTTACTAGAAAGGCAGACCAGGGATTTCATATCTCTCCTGTCTTGGATGGTTATACTCTACTTGAAAAACCAGGTTATCAGCTTCAGAATGCTGCTTGATACAGAGGTCACCTTAGAAAACCAGGTGGCTGTTGTGTCTCAGAGTAAATTTGTCAAGCTCTGGCTTGTGTGTCCATGGTGTTCATTCCTGGGTCAGTAAGATCTAGCTGCAGTGATCCATGCCATAGTGACATCTAGAGTGGACTATTGCAATGTGCTCTACTTGGGGCTACCTTTGAAGAGTGTTCAGAAGCTGTAGCTAGTGTAGAATGCTGTGACTAGACTTCTGGCTGGAGTCAGCTATCGGGAGCATATGTCTGTAACACTACTACAGCGATTATACTGTCTACCGATCTGCTCCCAAGTCCAATTCAAGGTGTTGGTTTTGTTCTTTAAAGCCTTATGTGGTTTGGGACTGGGGTATTGTCAGGTCCTACCGACCTTGGGGTTCGCTTCAGTAGATAAGATTGCAGCTAGCCAGCAGACAGGAAACTCTCAGCACACCGCAAATATCCTTAAAAAGCTTATCTCATTTAATTGGAAAAAAATTCAAACACTCAGGATGTATGCAGTGCAGAAATCATCCAACCTATGAGCAGTTGGCAGCAAAACGTTTGAAATGCAAAGATACGTTGGCAATTCTAAAAAGGGAAGCTGCAGCTTCTGACAAGTCCTCATAGACAGTTCAGTAGTAAATCACCACAGAACAGCATCCAGTTCCATCTCCAGAGGCAGCTTATCAACTTGATGTCCAAGGATACTCTGGTGACTCCTGAAAGGTTAATCAGCATCCCTCCCCTGGGCTACTGTCACTCCCTTGAGATAACCGAGCCTTGCAGCTGCCGGCAATTACCCCCACCAGGCTACCTTCCTCCTCCAAGGATGGATCCTGTCAAATTTATGACCCCCTTCCAATCATCAGGTCTTAGTAAATTATAGGCTCATTCAGCCCTCATCCCTTACAGGTATCTGAAAGACCATCTTCTCCCATATGTTCCTTGCCAGGAATTAAGATCACAGGAAGATGCCCTCGTGACTGTCCCACCAATTAAAGACACTAGTTTGGTGGGTTCACACAAGAGGGCTTTATCGGTTGCAGCCACAGGGAGGTGCATCTGGCCCCTCATTGCTGAATTTCAGGAAGCAGCTGAAGACAGTTTTATTTAGGATTGCATTTTGATTGATTTAGCTTTTATTACTGATAGTCCTAATTGGAGTTTTTAACTGTGACTTCTATGGGTTTTATAATAGTTATTGTATTGCATTATTATAATGTTTTGTGAATATTGTAAGCCAGCTTGGGTTCAGCAAGGGAGAAAGGCAACTAATAGATGTTTTAAATAAGTAATAAATAAATATCAAATATTTCACTGTCCATTTAAGGGGGATATTTGTTGTATGACTCTGTGTACTAACTGGATGGACGTTGATGAAACTGCCCTTCCCAGGTTTGTGCAGTTTGTGCATAGTCCCTTAATTTGATTAGATGAGGCAATTATTTTGATCCTTTTGCTGCATGATATCAAAGAGCACAATTTCATGTGATTCTTCCTTCCCCCAGATTTTGCAGAACAACCACATTAACAATAGATGAGGAGAAGTGGCAGATCATGACCATAATTCCATCTAACTCCTCCCCTCAAAGGTACTTGTTACTAAGAACCTTTACAATACTACACAAAACTTTTGTTTTCTGAATTAACAACAGAGATCCAGCTGATACTGCTTGGAAGTACAGATTTGGATCCAATATTATCAACTGATGTCCCCACTCTAATTCTTTGGGCACCCAAGTTTGTGCATCAGTAGACCCATATTCCTACTTCAGCAAGATCTTCTCTATTGTTCTAACCTTATCTAGCACCTTAACATTTATAGCCATAAACCTAATTAAATTAACCAGTCCGTTTCATTAAGCAGCATATTAGACTGCATCTGCTGATGTGCTGCTACAAGTCAATTAGATATCCAATACTGAGCCTAATGATGACTTTGTAACTAGTCTTATTATGTTTTAATAGAAAGAACATTCCCCATAAAATACTAATACCTCAGGCGCTCTTTAGCTGGTAACACCAACTGATAAAACCACAGTCATCAGCAGCAGTGCAGTTTTCCTTATACACTGCATATATATTGTTTCCTTTAGATTACATGTAGTAAAAACTAGATCTGAACTGAAAATACAGTGTATTTTTTTAAAAAAACAACAACAACACATGTGGTACCCAACATTCCCCACCTCACCAGGGAACATGTTTTGGAGTTCCCCTGAATCCTTAGGCATTCTGTAGCCACAGGTAAAGAGATAATTCAACTTTAATATCATACCAGATAACCATGGTTAGGCAATGTGCAATAGAATGGGACTGCAAGAGGAAGCATTCTGATTCCCAAGGGAATTCTGACACACACTAGTCAAAACTCCTTTCATTGACTCTCTGAAACCCCCAACAACCACACCATGATTAATGACTAATGTCTGCAGAACAATACCCTCGCTGTCAAGGGCACTGAAAAATATCCCTCATATTAACCAGACAATCTGAGATTATAGTCTGATCTCCCAACCCATCAACATTCACCCAGGTCAGACATTTGTTAACCTGATTGTTATTAGCCAGATGTAGTCATTAGGCATGGGAATGAACTGGCACATGGACTAAAATTTGTCATGAATTTTGGCTGGTCTGTGGTCTGTGAAGCAATGTCCATAGAGGCTCCGCTGTTATAATTTTTCATGAATTTTTAGTGTGCTTCGTGAGCAGAGATGGACTGGCACCAATCAATTAAACTGTTTACAAAACTCCAAGGAACAGTGAGGGTGAAATTATCCAGCCTTGGAAACACCAATAGGAGCCTTCTAGAGCTTAACAGGCACTTCTGGCTGCCAGTAACAAAGTTCCCATTCTGGTCTATGGGCTCAGGGGGCTACATATTGAGTTAAGCTCCATCCCTCCACTTCCTTTGTTGACTAGTGAAGTGAAAGAGAGGCATGGAGATAGCAGAGCTGATTGCTTTGCTTTCTGTTTGCTTGATCTGCTCTCTGTTGCTGGGATTTGGGATTAGGATGCAGTACACTTAGCTGGGCTCTGACTTTTAGCACAGGGGCTTAGCTATTGTCCCTTCCCTCCTACCCACCCTTCCTGCTACTGTTCTCCTCTGGTCTCTGCTGTGAGGGTTTTGGGAGTTTTCTGGAACCAGGACTGAGTCTGCTCTTTCTGTGCTCATGCTGAGCACAGGGACTTAGCTATTGGGTGCTTTGTCTTTCTGTCTCCCTCACTAGTGATCTCCTTGGCTGTCTGTTGTGGGGGGTTTCGGAGTTTCTGGAAACAGGGATCTGGGTCAGTTCTCCCCTTCCTCACACTCAGCACAGGGACTTAGCTATTGGATGATTTATATTCCTCCCCTCCACTAGTGATTGCTTCTGTTCTTTGCTGTGGGGGCGTGGGGGTTTTCTGGAACCAGGGATCTTGGGCTGCTGAACTTCCTGCACTCACGCTGAGCACAAGGGCCTTTTATATTCCTCCCCCCTCCTGCTTGTCAGGGTTTGAAAAAAATATCAGATCAGATCGGCATCTTGTTCTTGTGCTCACACTGAGCACAGGGGCTTAGCTATTAGGTGCCTTTATATGCCTCCCCCCTTCTTGCTAGTTACTTCATCAGGGATCCAGTTGGCATCTTTTTCCTGACCTCACACCAAGCATAGGGGCTCAGTGAACATCATGAGAGTGAAAGTGGATAGAGGAGGTGTTCATCATGGTGGGGAAGAAGCCCTCCCTTCACAGAGAACCAGAGGCCCCTGTCCCTGGGCATTCAACCCAGCCCCCTCCTCCCAGAGTCCAGCACCAGCAGGGCATCACCAGGGGTCTCGGAGCCTTCTTCCCTTGCTCTGTTCTTGGGGTTTTCCCAAGAGGAAACAGAGGTGTTAGCAACATCCAGACACCAGCAATTGCTAGAACTCTTAGAGAAAAATCCTCTGACAATGGGGGGGGAGCCTTCTAGGTCCTTCTAGGTCCCAACTCCCTCCTGCTTCTGCAGCCACACTCCCTACTGATCCTGCTGTTCCAAGTGCACGCTGTTTGGTGCCTCCCAGGCCAATGCCAGAAAACAGTTGTGCTTAGTCCCACCTGCTCCAATCATACAGCCCCATTTCCAGTCCAACTTTTGGAAATATTTCTGCACCCTCCCCAATGACCCATGTGTGATAGAGTGCCAGGTGTGCCATGTCCATGTCAGCAGCACCCAACACCTGTTTTCCTCCATTCCTCTGGAGGAAGGATTGGCAGGCAGTGGGAGGTGGAAGAAGCCTACTCCTTCTCAGTTCAGGGACAAGCAGAGAGGGAGCAGGAGGCCCCTCTGAGAAAGGCTCCCCCGTGCTCTGGGTGCCATGGTTGGGATCCCTAGGAAGGCCACCCTCTAAGAGGTCATGCTCCCAGGATGAATGCCGATAGTGCTAACTAAAAAGGCAAGGGGAAGGGCTCAGGAAACACTCACCCACCTCATAGAAGAAGAAGAAGAAGAGATTGGATTTATACCCCGCCCTTCACTACCCAAAGGTGTCTCAGAGCGGCTTACAAACTCCTTTCCCTTCCCCTCCCCACAACAGACACCTGTGAGGTAGGTGGGGCTGAGAGAGCTCTGACAGAAACTGCTCTTTTTCAAGAACAGCTCTTATCAGAACTACAGCTTGCCCAAGGTCATCCAGCAGGTGCAAGTGGAGGAGTGGGGAATCTTTTTCCCCACAATAGAGAACAATGGAGGGGATAGGGGCAACCTGTTTGAGGGCCCGTAGAATTGGACTCCCTGGTCCAATGCTCTTGAAACTTGGTTGGTATCTTGGGGAGATGCTCCAGCAACTACCCTGTGAGTGTGGACTCTCCCTCTAGCCCCCTCACCTCCAGCCCCCAGAATATACGCTATGTTTTTGCCATTAACTTCAATGGCCCATGGGATATAATGGGGCTAAAATTGACATTCGGCTGGCCGAAAGTCTCCCGAGTCGACTCGTACTGACGAAACAGACATGCGGGAGTCTTACTGCCAACCGGAATAGATTCTGCCCGATTCTGCCAAATCCAAATCGGCCGAAAATTTTTTTTTTGCACACCCCTACTCTTGACTTCACAGAGTAAAATCCAGGCCTTCCAGTGTTGTCCCCCCATGCATCCCCTCCCTCCATTCTTCGTCTTCTGTGTGATTCATCATGCTGTGCATGGGTTGTGCCCTTGGCACTTGGGTGGGAGGATGGCCGCCTCTGCCAGCCAACCCAAACAACATCTTTCTCATAAGCAAACACCTGCCTCATGAATCAACCAACATCTACCTCATAGCACAATACCTACCTCATGGAATGACATCCACCTCAACAAGCATCCACTTCTTCAAACATCTACCTGTACAAGCAAGCCCATTTTCGGCTACACCTTTCCATTGCATTTGAACAATTCACGATCACAACAGATGATCTTTCATCTGTACAATGTGTTCTGCTAATGGTGAAGAACTGCCCAGAAATTTCACCTAGGGTGGGTTTTGACCAGGGAATCTTTGTGTTTGGGCCTGAGGGGATGTTTGGCTGGGGTGCCCACCAAGCTGCTGTGGCATCATTGTGAAGAGCCTCCGGTGAAACCTGTCTGCAGGTGTGCTCTGCACCTGTCTGTTTCTGCCCTAGCTACTGGATTCCTCGGCTGAGTACACACATTCATTACATGCTACCTGCTGCCATGGGGCTACTTTGAGGAGACCCTGATAAAACTCAGGGGATGCCTTGTCTGCCTTTCTGTCATAAGACAGAATGTTGGATCAGGCCAAAGGCCCATCCAGTCCAACACTCTTTATCACACAGTGGCCAAAAATACCAGTGCCATCAGGAGGTCCACCAGTGGGGCCAGGACATTAGAAGCAATCCCACTGTTGACCCCCCCCAAAAAAAAAACCACCAAGAAGACAGAGCATCACTTGCCCCAGAGCCCCTATCCATACCTTGTGGCTAATAGCCAATGATGGACCTCTGCTCCATATGCTTGTCTAATTCCCTTCTGAAGCCATCTATGCTTGTAGCCGCCACCACTTACTGTGGCAGTGAATTCCATGTGTTAATCACTCTTTGGGTGAAGAAGTATTTCCTTTTATCCGTTCTAACCCGACCACTCAGCAATTTCATGGAGTCCCCACGAGTTCTTGTATTGTGAGAAAGGGAGAAAAGTACCTCTTTCTTTACCTGCTCTATCCCATGCATAATCTTATAAAGCTCAATCATGTCACCCCTCAGTCGTCGTTTCTCCGAGCTAAAGAGCCCTAAGAGCTTTAACCTTTCCTCATAGGGAAAGTGTTCCAACCCTTTTATCATTCGTGTTGCCCTTTTCTGTACTTTTCCCAAAGCTATAATATCTATTTTAAGGTGTGGTGACCAGAACTGCACACAATATTCCAAATGAGGTTGCACCATTGATTTATATAGGGGCATTATGATATTGGTTGATCTGTTTTCAATACCCTTCCTAATAATCCCCAGCATAGCATTGGCCTTTTTTATTGCAGTCACACACTGTCTCGACATTTTCAGTGAATTATCTACTACAACTCCAAGATCTCTCTCTTGATCAGTC
>NW_015166440.1:849055-855641 GCF_001447785.1 Gekko japonicus | reverse complement strand
TTTTATCAGCCTCACTGTGACTAGCTTTCCACTGCTTAAAGGAATCCTTTTTACCTTTTACAGCTTCCATTACTTTGTTTGTTAACCATGCAGGCGTTTTCCTATACCTATTTGTGCCTTTCCTAACCTGCGGAATATTTTTTTTGAGCTTCAAGGATCATAGTTTTAAATAGTTTCCAAGCTTCCCCAATGGTTTTGACCCTTTCTACTTTTCCTTTCAGTTTCCTCCCCACATGTCCCCTCATATCAGAGAAGTTGCCCGTTTTAAAGTTAAAAGTGGTTGTGTTAGTCTTTTTGTCATTCCTAGGCTGTGGTCACATGGAGCATTAGCCACTCTACAGAGACGGAAGATAGGCAGATTTTCCGCGTGCGATCACACCGCAACATCTGGGAAGCATCGTGCTCCCGTAGCGAACCCGAGGCTTCCCGCCGAAGATGCAGAGTTAAAAACTAGTACCTCCGAGGTACTAGTTTCTGGAAACCGCGGGGCAAGGGCTGGCGTCTGATCGCGTTTCCGGTGGTGGCATCCAGCGCCCGCCCATGTCCCTTCGCAAACAGGTCCCCCCCCCAAGCCTCCTCAAGATGCACACAAGCACCCAACGGCACATGCGTACAAAGAAGAAAGTGAAAGTGTCGTTTCGGCTTTAAAAAAATAAATGATCCCGTTTGTCATGGCAGCGGCGCCTAGCCATTGCTGGTGTGATCGCGATGTGCCTCTCCTTTGCCGTGCTGCAGGACCATTGTGTGATCACCAGCCTTGTTTACCCACCGGCACAGAGGGACGGACCCGTGTTGTGCCTCCAGCACTTCTGATCACGTAATCACGGAACAAACTGCACCGGGGCAATTAGCCATGCCTCCCCCCTACGATATCTGGCCCGTGTGACCGGGGCCCTAGTATATCTTTTTTTAGACTTGAAGAGTGTCCCTGCCAGCTTCACATATGTTTCCACTTATCCATAGAGTAGAAATATTCTCTGTGGTGAATGGGTGCGCTCTGGACCTCAGTGCAGAGTTGAATTAAACACCCGTCGATGTGTGTGCTCTGCACCTGTTTCCACCCCTGCTAGTGGGTGCTTCATCTGAGTACCCACATCCATTACACTGTTCCTGCTGCCACGGGGGTACTTTGGGGAGCCCCCATTGAAAGTCTGGGTGTGCCCCCCCTTCCATCCATCTTTCATATACTGGCTGCATGTTTCAGCCCTTGGTGGGGGTGGTCGCACTTTGGGGTTTTGGTGTCAGGGTAGACTCAGGGCTTTTGAGCCACCATGCCTACTTCCTTGCCAGGGCTTTGATCCACCATCTCTACTACCTTGTCAGGGCTTTGACCTACGACATCTACTTGCTTCTCAGGGGGATGACCCACCATGTCTACTTCCTTTTCTGGGTTTCAAGCTACCATGTCTATTTCCATCTCAGGGCTTTGACCCACCACTTCTACTTCCTTCTCCAGGCTTCAGGCCACCATGTCTACTTCCTTCTTAGGACTTTCGATCCACCCACCATATTTGCTTCCTTTGTAGTACATACAGCCACGACTTCAATATATGTAATTGCATGCTTTGGGGTTTGGGTGTCAGGGGAGAACTCTGGGCTTGGAGCCATCATATTTACATACAATTGAATTGTGTTTGGGTGTCAGGGTGGAGCCAACACATCTACATACATCACTGCATTCTTGGGGTTTTGGTATCAGGGGTAGACTCAGGGCTTTGAGCCACCATGTCAACTTCCTTCTCAGGGATTTCAAGCCATCACATCTACTTCCATCTCAGGGTTTTGACCAACCACATCTACTTCCATCTCAGGTCTTTGAGCCACCACATCTACTCCCTTCTCATGGCTTTTGACCCACCATGTCTACTCCCTTTTCATGGCTTTGAGACACCACATCTACGTATGTCTCAGGGCTTGGAGCCACCCGTCTACATATGTAGTTGCATGCTGGTTTGGGTTTAGGTCTCAGGTGGTCTCAGGTCACATTGCCATGGTTCTGCTGGGTTGGCAAAAATGCCTCCACATTCAGTTTCTACTAGAGAGATTCTCAGTGTCTTTGATTCTGTTTCTGTTCTGCTGGGCTTCTACCCTTGCTTTTTTGGGTTTGTTTTTTTTTCTCCATTGGGAGAGTCAGCCGGAGATGTGCTGTGAATTTGGTGTTTCTAGCATGCCGATGGGCCATTCAATACACTCCTGAATGTCCTGAACCTGCACTTTGTTTCCCCAGAAAGCACTTTCTATGGAGCACCTACTTGGACATCAATCCTCACCAAACTTAAAAGGGAAGTAGAGGAGAGTCATCTAGAGATGTGCTGTGAGTCTGGTGTCTCTGCTATGCCAGGGAGCTGTCTTAGCACATCACAAACTTACAGAAGCTGTGCAGCTCATACATACTTTTTTTTGTCTGTGACGGTCCATGTTCAGCCCGTGGGTGCACCACGAACCATGAACCAAACCACATTTTCCTGGTTTATACCCAACCCTAGTGGTCATACAGCTACCACACAATGATCCAGACACTTCCTTGATGCAATCATGTGCCAATGATCCAAATAAAAGTACATAAGAGTGTTCTCTAAGCCCTGCCATTTTCAGTTGGTTTCCAGTTTGGTGTAGTGGTTAAGTATGTGGACTCTAATCTGGGAGAACCGGTTTGATTCCCCACTCCTCCACTTGGGGTTGCTGGATGACCTTGGGCAAGCCATAGTTCTGTCAAAGGTGTTCTTGAAAACAGCAGTTTCTGTCAGAGCTCTCTTAGGGTGTCTGTTGTGGGGAAGGGAAGGAAAAGGAATTTATAAGCCGCTCTGAGACTCCAAGTGAAGGGTGGGGTATAAATCCAATTTCCTCCTCCTCCTCCTCCTCCTCCTTCCATCCCTTTTCTTCCTCTGCCGACATAGATCAATGGAATCCATTCTTCAAGACACATAGTATGACCTGATTTCTCCCCTACCACCTTCCTTCTCTAAATGCTACCTCAGACTTCAAGTATTCATCCATGCTTCTTAGGTCCAATATGATGCTCTATGGTTCTCCATCTTCCCGCTATCACCCTGATTTCCCCAACCTTGCTAGGGACTCTCTACCCACATGAACACAGAAAACTACCTTATACTAAACCAGACAATTGGTCCATCAAGGTCAGTATTGTCTACTCAGACTGGCAGCACCCCTCTAAACTCTCAAACTGAGGTCTTTTGCATCACCTATGACCTGATATCAATCCTCACTGGAGATTCTAGCGATTGAACTAGAGACCTTCTGACTGACAAGCAGTTGCTCTACCACCGAGCCACAGCTCCTGTCCACTAACCTGACTTTTTTCCCTCCCATTTGCCCTTAGCATTTTTGCATCCCTTTAATGTCACCAAACACCTTTCTCTGATCCCAGTGGTTTTTACTGGACTAGCCATGTGAGTGGAACATATTAATTGAGGAGCAAATTAACCTTAATTGGACATGGAGACTTTAATTTGGTTGACACCAGAAAATTGCTACTGCTGTTAAAAAGGTAAAGGTTCCCTTGCTCAAAAGCCAGTCGAGTCTGACTCTAGGGTTGCGGTGCTCATCTCCTACCTGCAATTTCTTGCTTTCAAACTGCTAGGTTGGCAGGAGCTGGAACTAGAGACGGGAGCTCACTCTGTCATGCGTCAACTTGGGTCTCAAACTGCTGAACTACTGAACTTTCACAGCCTGCAGTTCAGCATCTTAACCACTAGAGCGACCGCAGCTCCTGCTACTGCTGTTACTAAGCTGAAAAAAGTTATCATCTGCCTTTACTTTGCTTGAAACCTGTCATTTTGCCTTCTATTTTTCTGAACATCTATACTCATTCAGGGGCTACTCACAGACAACCAGGACTTTTTTCTGGGGGAACACGAGTTCCGGAACCTCTTTGACAATTTTTAAAAAATGTTTAAAAGTTCATGAGTTTTCATTATACAGACTGAAAACTTCATTTCCCTCTTGAGAGTTCCAGTACCTCTTTAAAAAAAACAACAACCCTGCTGACAACTATAGGAAACTATAGGAAACTCTTTATGGCTAGTATGTATTAAAAAGCACTGAATTAGCTATAAATATATGTAAATTCATTACAACAAATACCATCTCATTTATTTTCTCATCTGAAATATGTTTTTTTCTTCTCCAGTCAACAAATAACATCTGAGCTATACTCTGATTATGTCTTAAAGAATGTGCTTAAGAAGTTATGCTTTTAATTAGATTTTTCCCACTCTAAGATTAAATGATACATATATTCTTCAATCCTTTATGTTTCAAGATAAATCAAAATATGTTTTGATCTTTCTTAATATCAATGCACTTTTATAATGGCAGTGACTTACATAAACATTACATTTGTATAAAAAAACCTATTTTTATATAAAAATGTCTTTTTAAAAATATATGTACAGGTTCACTTTAGCTTCAAGGGAAAAGACTGCAGAGTCAAGTAGTAACAGAGTGCTAAGGATCAGTCCATAAATATATCTAAATCACTTGATTTCTCATCCTCTGGTCAGAAATTAACAGTCCAATTTTAGTGCAGGAAAATAATGGAAGTAGTCCAGGAACAATCAGCAGGAGGAAAAATCTGGAACAAAATTGTTAGCTGTGGGGGTATGTAAGGTGGGATGTATTTAGCTAATGAAATATAAAGAGTATGTTCTCTAAACAAAAAACCCTGAAAAATTCCAGACTTTTGAGATTTGTATGTCCCTACCTAATTATATGTTTATCTCATCATCTGTATTGCTACTAGTCCCTGGAAGCATATAAAAATATCCAAATGTCTTCTCAGCAATCATTAACATTTCAATAAGTTGACATTCAAATAAACACAAAGCAGAGATATCTACCTAGCACAGACTATTACCCTTTCATGTTATAAGACGTTTCTAATGACAATTTAAGGTAGCATGCATTTCTGCTGACATTTTAGCAACCACAAATGATAGGATGCATTTATCATGTAATTCTCAACCTGGCCCAACTTAAATCCGGAGATCAGAATCATGGACAGACAGCGAACCTTTCTACTAATCTAAGATCTAAAATCTACTAGGCAGCAACAACAGTATTCAAGTCTTGGTTTCTGTCCAAAAAAGTCAGGGGGTGGGTCATTTCTAGGGCTCTTTTGGTCCTTGAGAGAGGACTTTTGGGGTCAGGCGCAGCAGCCACTGCTGGACAACTTGCTACCAAGTGACTTGAATAAGTGAAGTTTGAGGGGCAGATAAAAGGTAGTATAGGAAGGAGGAAGGAAGCAAAGAAAGAAAAAGATATGGAGGCTGCCAGGAGGAAATAGTGTGGGGAGGGGATACAGGGGAAGGTGAGATACCCCATACAAGTCCTTGTGCTCTATTGAACCTGACAGTTCTCCACCGCACAACTGGGCCAGGTAGAGCTGCACAACTTGACCAGAGTTTTCACAGGAAGAGGCTGCCCGGGGGAGGGAAGGAGGGAAAGTGTAAGACAGGATGGCAGATAAAGGCTCCATTCACACACACTAAATAATCCACTTTCAGTTCACTTTCAATGCACTTTTCAACTGGATTTTTACTGTGTGAACCGGCAAAATCCAATCCAAAAGTGCATTGAAAGTGGATAATTTGGTGTGTGTGATCACAGCCAAAGTTAGGTTCCTGGTGAGTAGAAAGAAGAGAAGGAAGCAAGAAAATGGGAGATGCTACTGGGGCTTTGGGGAAGGGAAAGGGGGGAGGGGAAAATGAGTTCCTCTGCAAGTACTTACAGTTTCCCTGCTAGCATATTACTAAAATTAGTGAGCAATTTTAGTGATAGAAACTACTCCTATGCCAATCATACACAACAGGAAGGAGATATATGTACTGTACATTTACCCACTCACAAGCAATTCTTTATTGTATATATTTACTAGCCTGCTATCCGTGCTTCGCTGTGGTATTTAAGTTCTGTAAATCCAGTTATAATAATACTGATGATGTGAAATTTGAAATGTGACATTTGTTGTAGGAATTCTAATGGAGAAGATTGTAGTGTAAGAAATGAAGTGAGACATACATACTTTTTTCCCCCTCTACCAAAGGACCTGTCTCTAGACCACATTGGTGGTTCTGCCCTCAGGTGCTAGGATCACCAGGCTGCTTGATGAGCTTACTCTGGAGCAGGCCACATAGAACTGTCCATTTAAGAAGCAGTCATCTGTTAAGTCAACTCCTGCTACCTTCCACGAAAGTGATGGCCTCCCTACTTGTGTTCCTGGATTGTTTTGCTCAAAGGGAGCGGTGGCGCAGGCAGTAAAACGCCTGCATTAGTAACATCACTCAGGCAGCCACTATGGCTGTTCGAGTACCACCATGGTCGAGGTGAGCTCTCGACCTTTATCCCAGCTCCCACCCACCCAGCGGTTCAAAGCAATTAATTGCAAGTAGATAAATGGGTACCCACCCTTAGTTGGGTGGGGGGCACCCTGCCTAACGTGGTGGTCGGCAGCAGCGGCGGTGGCGGCGAGACATCAGCTCCAGGAAAATCGGAGGTGGCGTGGCGCGGCGAGACGGTGGTGGCGGCAGCGGCGAAGCGATCCCTGGTGGTCAGGAGAGAAGAAAAC
>NW_015166440.1:847932-848059 GCF_001447785.1 Gekko japonicus | reverse complement strand
AGGTGGGGCTGCACTTAACTGACAACCGCCTGTTAGGGGTAGGAGGTGGGGGGAGTGTGTTGGAAGCCATCCCTCCACCTCTCCTACACCTGACAGGCAGCTGCCTGTGCAATGTAGGAGGGGAAGG
>NW_015166440.1:802886-847449 GCF_001447785.1 Gekko japonicus | reverse complement strand
ACCAACGTTGAGACGCCGCGGCGGGATCCCACAGATCCCCTGGCCGCGGCGCCTTTTCTCCCCGGCACAATCAAACGCCGGGGAGAAAACACGGCCCTGACCGGGAGCCGGCCGAACTGCGCATGTTGGAGCATGCGCAGTTCGGCTACAGGCCGGGGTTGTGCCGGCACAAGGACGCGCCAGCGATCAAACGCCCGGCTTGCCGCGCCGCTTCCCCTTGAACCACCAAGGTAGGTGGTTGCAAGTTGAGGCGGATTTTCACGGGGAAGGGCCAGGTCGGGGATGGAAGCACGATGCTTCCCAGATGTTGTGGTGTGATCGCGCCGGTTTGATCCGCCCCCGAACTGTCCCGCTCCCGGCCCAAATTGCCTAGTGTGAACAGGACCATAGATGTCTTTAAAGTAAAAACAGATTGGTTTCTAGTACTAATAATTTTTTAAATTGTTTTCCTTAAGGGCAGAATTTTCTATTTAGCCGAAAACGAACTGTTAGTTTAAATTCAAGTCAAATTATTCATGTAGGTATGTATCATCTGCTTTTTAGATGGGTGCTTATTGTGACTGTTTCCATTTTCATCAAATTTCTCCCTAACTAAAAGAATCTGGGATTGTGGATCTAGGTCAGAAGCAGGTCAGTGAAGTATGGGAGCTACATCGGTTTTCCCTGCCTCTCAAGTAATGTTAAAAGCCCGGAGTCACATGGAAGGAGCTCACATTATATTTTGTCTTCATGGGAGAATATGCTTCACTCCTCCTGAAAATACAAATATTACATTACCCAAGCAATTCAGCAAGATGTCATAGTAAAAAAAAAAAAAATCTTCTCCCAGAAATCCTCATCAATCTCAGACTTTCAGAATCTATTAATCAGTCATAGCACCCTAGTACTATTTCAACATACTACAGACAAACACTCTGGTAAAGTGCTTGGTAGCCCGCTAGCTCCGGGTATCATGAGAAAGCAAGGATAACTTTCCAGTACAGAATGAAAGGAGAATAGGTTTCAAGTCCATTTGTGGTCCCTCTGCATCTTTTCAGTGGAAGTATGCCTGTATATATAGGAATCACACCATATATAATGCACACACATAGTGCATAGACACCCATCAAAGGTTAGCATTCTTCTAGCACTGCAAATGGAAACTGATGTTAGTAATTACTGTGATCCATATGTTATTTATTTATTGAGCATATTTATATTCCACTTTTCTCTCCGGTGGGGAATCAAAGCAGCTAACAATACACAGAAATGGGAGGGGCAAACAATAAAGGGTGGGTAGGCTTCTAATGAACTTCTGGCCAGTTCCAGACTTAATCCTTAGGTACAAGAACCCCCAGGCTCTGAATTTTTGGCTCACACTACTGGCAGGGGTGTACAAAAGGGGGGGGGATGTGTTTTTTTGATCCAGATTTCAGAGAAAACATAATTCTCAGTATTCTAGGTTATTCGAGTCCCAAATAACAGTTTGGTACCTGGAGTCGTCTTTTCTTTTCTTTTTTGATTCCAATACTATTTGGATGTCTTATTCACTAGGGGAAATTTTTTTGGGGGGGATGATGGAGGTTTGTCATGGGGGCGGGTCTCTTTAAGGAGGTGGGGTGCCAGAGGGGAGTGGAGCTTTTCTGGGCCACCTCTCCCCCCCCCCCCCAAAGCAGTGACACGGCCTAGGCGCAGTCTCCTTGACTCCTGGCTCCCATTGACCCAGACTGCCCCATTTCTCAGGCTACCCCCGCCTTGCAACAATGGTGGATAAGCACACTGGGGCAGAATTGCCATGGATGCCATCACAACCATCTGTCTCAGCACTGTTGGAGCACCTATCCCCCATGCAGCCACCACATAACTAACCCCTTAGGGATCCAACTAGCAGCAGTGCGGCTGTGCCACAGCCAGTTGCTGCAGTGCTGGAGCAGCTCATGATTGCTCAGCATATGCCTTAACTAAGGAACACACTTTCAAACCCAGAAAATGTAAAACCAGAGAATCCAAGCCAATGTCAAACTAGAGTATCAAGCCAATGTCAAACCAGAGGATCCAAAGCAAACCAACTTAAGCAAGGGACACTGTTGCAAAACCAACAGAATTAATTTCAGACCATACAATTCAAGCCAAACCAACCTGGCAAGCTAATACAAAGCCCTGGCAAGAAGGCACTGATACACACTGTAAAATTGAAGAAAAACTGTCCTGTGAGCCTTAAAATGCAGGGCCCCTATATTCTAAGATACTCCTGAATTTTTCCAGATTTTTTTTGGGGGGGGACCTATTTGCCAGTATCCTGAAAAATCCCAAGCACCATCTGGATACCAGAATATATTTATGCAGAATATACTGATCAGGTATTCTTAAATTATGTATTCAGACCAGAAATATTTGAATGTGCATCCCTAATTGCTGGGCTTGCAGCAGAGAGGAGAACAAACTCAGCAAGATGTTATTCAGCTGCTGGTAACTCTTCCCCCCTACTTCCACCCCCTGTTAGCAGAAAGCACATAAACAAAATGTTCTGGGTAGTTTGCCAGCTTGTGTTCATGAACTAAAGCAGAGAGGCTGCTCTGTTCCAGCTGGGAAAATCTGTATGCAAGGGAAAGATAAAGAGTGCAGAGGAGGAAGTAAATTCAAGAAGAGTGGTGCAATCCAGCCAACACATATTGCAGAAACAGCATCTGTTCAGAGTTTAAATAACAGAAGAAGGTATATTATTTACATTTTTGTCCCATTCTTCCTTCAAGAAAATCAGGGTGGCAGGCATCATTCTCTTTTCTCCATTTCATCTTTTCAACAACCTTGAAAGATATGTTGGGCAGAGATAGAACACCTGGCCCAAAGTTACCATCGTAGTGTCATGGCTGAGTGGTGGGGGCAAGAGGGGGAAGAAATGAGAGAAGGAATTTGGTGTGGATGGGAAAAGATGGGAGGAGGAGGTGGCAGTGAGAAGAAAGGGTAGAGAAAGGTGGCTGGATAGTAGACAGAGAACAAAGCACGGACCAGTGAAGGAACTTTCCCATGACTTTCTCACTGCTTATCATTATATTTAATTTTTATGCAGGCTGAATCTGAGGATACTTAAATCACGAAACCAGAGCTATGAAAGGACAAGACAGACCTTTCTACTAATCTGAAAAACACTGCAGTTTTGCAGAAAAATTTGACTTCCTCAAAAATGCATGGGGGAGGTTAAAAAATGATAAAAGTAGCACCTGCAGCTTTAAGAAACATATACCCACAATCACTGTTGCTAGGCAACTACAACAGTTTTGCTAGTAGTCCACGCTTGGTCTTTGTCAGTAAAAGTCAGGGCAAGGGGGTAGGGCCCTTTCCAGGGCTGTTTTGGCCTAGAAAGAGGGATAATTTATCATACCAAGGCTTGTCTGCAGCCACCAAGCAACTTGGTACCATTCATGACTCACTCCGACTTGGCTGCTTACTACTGTCCAATAGCAGCCACCCCACGAAAGTCAATATGGTTAGAGTTTAAGATTAGGATCTTGAATCCTCACTGTGCCATGTAAACTCACTGGGTGACCTTGGCCCTGTTACATATTCTCAGTGTAATTTACCTCACAGACAGGGGCAGGTTAGCCTGTGGCAGAAGGGTGGAGCCTGGTCCAGCAAACTATGATCAAGGTGGGGAGGTGGTCCCTGGTCCACCTGAGCCCCATACAAGCTGAGGGAGAGGATGCAGCACCTGGCCTGCACTAGCCCCACACAAGGCAAGGCAGGGGAGGTGGCACCCAGTCTGCCCAAACCCTGCCTAAGTCGAGTCAGGGGAGGTGGCATCTGTCCCACCCAAGCTGCACATGATGCAGGGAGTCTGTTTTAGTTCATGTGAGCCCCATGCAAGGCAGGGAAGGTGCCAGCCAGTTTATCCCATCCCAGTACCATGTGAGGTGAGGGAGGCAGCACCTGATTCAGTCCATGCCACATGCAAGGCAAGATGAAGGAAGCAACCTGCCCAAGCCTCACACAAGGTGAGGTGAGGCAAGGGAGGCAGCCCACGGCTCAGCCCACTTGAGCACCACACAAGAAGAGGAGAGGGAGGAGGCTCCCAGCTTGGCCAACCCAACCCACACAAAAGGTAAGATAAGAGAGGTGGTACTTGGCTCAGCCCACCTGAGCCCCATGCAAAGCGAGGGTGGTGGTGTTCAACCAACTGATTGAGCAGACTTTCTCTTCCTCTCTCCTCCCCTCCTTTTTTTTTGGGGGGGTGGATGAGGGCAGGAGAAAGGTGGGGTCCTTTTGAAGGCCGATTTTTCATTCCTTGTCTGCCCCCGCTCATAGGATTTTTGTGAGGATATAACTAAGGAAAGGAAAATGATGTAAACTGCTTTTGGGCCCATTGTGAAGAAAGGTGGAATATAAGTGAAGCAAATAAATAATAAATAATGGTGACAGTGGGAAGCAGATGAATGATGGGTGGAAAGGGGAGAAGGAAACGGGGAAAGGTGAGGATATGGGGTTGCCAGGAGGAAGGAATAGGGGGGAATAAGGTACTGCACACAACTCCTTTCAGGTTGCCCACCATTCAACTGGGCGTGGCCTAGCAGCCAGCACCCCACTAAGTTTTCCCAAAAAGACGCTGCTGGGGAAGGAGAGAAAGCTGAAGTAGGAGAAGCAGATAAAGGCAGATTGGCTGGTGGATGGGAAGGAGAGGAGGAGGTAGGAACAGAAGAGAGACTTATGGGTGGTTGTGTTGTTCAACTGTTCTTATTTTTAATGAGAAATGTATTTTAGTGTTTCTATTGTTTAACAAGCAGGCATATACAAGTGACTATATGCTATGTGCAGTGGGGGGAGGGAATTGGACAGAACATTTATTATTCCAAATATTTCTTGTTTCTTTTCAACTTCATTTCTTTTTAAAGTTTTAGCAAGTCGAAACCAAGTAATAAACACAGTTATAATTCATGAGAGTTCTTTCTCCCTCTTCTTTGATTTCTTTTTCTCTTGTTGTGTGGTTAAAATCATCAAGATGATAACATATTGAAAGCTTTTCCCACCAGTGGGCATTTATTGCTCTGTGTTTGTTGTAATTGTAGCACTACTTGAAAATGTCAGAGGCACTTAAGCTAATATGACCATTAACAGCAGTCAGTCATCAAGAGAAAAGGTCCAGAAATGTGCATTTTATCTTATTCTACTAACATGAAGCTGAATATATTTCTAGTAGTTATGGCCACAACTGTTGAGAATATCTTCTCTATACATTCAATGGTGTATAGACCTTGATTTGTTTTAAAGTGAGTTTACCACATAGGACTTTGATTTAATAGTTTTACTACCTGTTGGTAGGTATAACAACATAACAATTTTGCAACAGAATAACATTGCAAAGAAACAGAGCAATCAGCTGAAAAAAAGCAGCAGCCATATAACTTGATCACAAACTAAAGCTGTGGTCAGATTGGCAACTTGGCGCAATATGGTGCCACCTCTAATTGTACCAGTTTAAAATGTTGTGGGGTATGTAATCCAGGCAGCACATTGTGCTGCGGGTTACCCACATGGACATTCCATGGTCAAGCATCCACATTACTGCAGTGCCTCAGCCATGGAGCACTCTGCCCAGTGACTTTTAAAATGCATACGTGCACATATGTACTCATGCACATGCATAAGTGCCCATGTGCATGAATGAGCGCTCACGCGCTTGTAGGCATAAACTAAAAAAACCCCACCCTAGTGGTGGGAATGGATCTGCAAACAACCAATCCATTCTGTTTGCACTCCCCCACATTCAGACATCCGGCCATGTGCAATGAATGTGCAGGGAACCAAAAGCATGGGGTGAGTATGGCTGGGGAACAGCTGACAGCTGTGTCTGTGTGACCAGACCCATTTAATCCATTTGAGAGCAGTGCCTGTATCAGGCCAATCTGAATGCAGCCTAATTGAGACTGAAATACTATTTCTTTATGCTTTAAAAGTTGAAATTCATCAAATAGGTGGGTGTATGATTGCCTCAAGCCCTGACAAAAGAGATGGTGGGGACAAAAGCATCTGACTCTCCCAATCCTCCCTAGCCAATGGTAGTGCCATGCTGCAGACAGAGGCTCCCATTGTGCAAATGTAATATGAGAACATGCCTTAAACAATTCCTTTCAGGTTGCCCACCATTCAACTGGGCATGGCCTAGCAGCCAGCACCCCACTAAGTTTTCCAAAAAGACGCTGCTGGGGGAGGGAAGGAGAGAAAGCTGAAGTAGGAGAAGCAGATAAAGAGCAGATAAAGGCAGATTGGGAAGGAGAGGAGGACCTAGAGAGAAAGAGACCTTGAGGATGTAGTGGATAGCTCAATGAAAATCTCAACCCAGTGTGCCACAGCAGTGATAATGTCTATTCTATGCTAGGGATTATTAGGAAAGGGATTGAAGATAAAACAGCCAATATAAGAATGCTTCTGTGTAGATGTATGGTGTGGTCTCATTTGAAATACTGTGTGCGGTTCTGATTAACATGTCTTTAAAAAGGGTGCTGCAGAGCTGGAAAATGTATAGAAGAGGGCACCCAAGGTGATTAATGGGTTAGAGCAAATTTCCTGTGATTAAAGGCTGAAGGTTCTGGAACTCCATAGTTAATAATAGTTAAAAGGGAGTATGATAGAGGTTTACACAAATATGCATGATGTAGAGAGAGCAGAGAACTTTTTCTCCCCCTCCTAAGATACTAGAACTTGAGGGTATCTAACGAAATTGATTGCCAGTAAATTCAGGATGGACATCTTTAAAAGGGGATTAGGCAGATTCATTAATGATAGGTCTATCAGTGGCCCATAACTATGGTGATTAAAGGGAATTTCCATATTCAGAGGCAGTAAATCTCCGGTGCCAGGAGGCTGTATCACAGAAAGGTCTCAGGCTCTATGCTCTGTTGTTGGTCCTCCATAATAACTGGTTGGCCACTGAATGAGACAGGATGCTGGACTAGATGGACCACTGGTCTGATCCAGCAGGGTTCTTCTTATGTTCTCAGTAGAGACAGGCACAAACCAAACAATGAAGCAAAATTTGTGATGAATTTTACCCTGTTTGTTGTTCGCAAACAGAAGTTCGTGATGGGTCTACAGTCACAAACTTCCACAAACTTTTAAGGGGTTTGTGCCGGTTTGTGGCCAGAGCACAAAACAGGGACTTTAAAGGACTCTGAGGCCCCGGTCACACAAGAGGTTTTGGGCCGGTAGAGGGATGGATGGGGGGTGCAGCAAACGGGCGTGATCCCACAGCAACATCTGGGGAGCGTGCTGTGCCGGTTCCTGATCCGTCCCTTCCACCCAAAACCCTGCTGCAAAAATGAACCACCTACCATGGTGGTTCATCCGAGACGGCCGCATCAAAGCCGGCTGTGGGATCGCTGGCGCGTCCTTTCGCCGGCGCATCCCTGGCTCCATCCCAAACTGCTCATGCTCAGGCATGCACAGTTAGGCAGCCTCCCCCTCCTGACTGTGGCTTCCTCCCCGGCATCTGATCATACCGGGGAGCAACGGCACTGCGGCTAAGGGGAGCCATGGGATCCCGTCGCGGCGTCTCTATTTTGGTGCGGCTCTAATTTGCCGCACTTTGGCCGGTGTTTTCCCTGCCGTGTGGCAGGGACCTGAGTCCATATAAACTGCTGCTTTCTGCTTCAGCAGAAAACCCAAAAACAGCTGAGCAGCTGGGAGGGCTCCCTGCCACTCAGCTGTTTCAGGCTTTCTTGTGAAGTTCATTTAAAGTTTAAACTGTTCTGTGCCAGTTGTTTAAAGGAGGTTTCTTTGGCAGTGAGCCCCTGCTGCCCAAGAATGTCCCCTTAAACAGCTGAAAGGCACAGAACAAACTGCTTTGTGTGGAGCAAGGTACTCTGTGCTGCTCAGCTGTTTAAAGGAGCTCTTGTTGGCAGAAAGCCCAAGAAAGCCCCTGTAAACAGCTGAGCCATGGAGCAAAATATTCATTTCCATGGGGCTCAGCTGTTAATTGGGACTTTTTTGGGTCCAGTCCAAGTAATTCATACCAAAACAGCTGAACAACACTACACCATTCAGCTGTTTGGTTTAAATTGCTTGTAGCTATTTAAACCCCTGTTTTCTGCTCCCTGCGGAAAGCGGCAGGGAGCAGAAAACAAGGGTCACAAACCTATGCAAACTGGTTTGGTTTGTGAACCAGCATTCTGGTGAATATAGGTTCATGGTTCAGTTCATGGTTCAGCCACAAACCATGAACCAAGCTGCAAAAATGCAGTTCATGCCCATCCCTAGTTCTGAGATCTCTGGCAAACTACCATCTGAATCAGTGTAATGTGTAATGTATTTTCAGTATTATTCCCTGTAGGGTTTTTTTTATTTTTTTTATTTTTAAACAGCCACCCTACGAAGTAATTTCTACAAATACAGCCTACTTTTCCAAGTGGCAAATGTGCATTACTATGAGCTTCATACTACACCCTAGCAATGCTCCCTCTAAGCTGTGGAGTCTTGTGAGCAAACATTCTACTCTGTGAGCTACTGGCATTAAAGTTGTGAGTGAGCAATTTGGCTACTGCATAAATTTGTCTGCTCTGGAGCCATCCTTCCTGAGCTAAGACAAAAATGTGTGAGCCGGAGGCCAAAAACCTGTGAGCCAGCTCACACTAACTCAGCATAGAGGGAACACTGCACCCTAGGCATTTTTTTGTGGTGCAGTAGTATCTTCTAAGCAGTGTTCCCTCTAAGCTGAGTTAGTGTGAGCTGGCTCACAGTTTTTTAGCCTCCGGCTCACACATTTTTGTCTTAGCTCAGGAAGGAGGGCTCCAGAGCAAACTAATTGATGCAGCAGCCAAATCACTCACTCACAGCTTTAATACCAGTAGCTCACCAAGTAGAATTTTTGCTCACAAGATTCTACAGCTTAGAGGGAACATTGCTTCTAATCTGTAATAATGTAGTAGATGTAATCTACAGATACAAGACACAGATCCAAAGCAAGTTGGTCTCATCACTGAGTGAAGTTCTTGCTATTTGATCTAATTCAGATTCTCACTTTACTAAGGTATTTCATTCTAGATATGATGATGTGGATACATATCTGTGGCAATCATCATCATAAGTCCCACCTATTCTCCAGGGTTCTGAACCAATCCTTGTGCTTTTGGCTTAAAGCAAATCCAAGTAATTGTCAGCCAGTCAGAGCCAATGGAACTCCACTGGATGGGAAAGGGTGATCCAGCTCAACTTAAGTGGGGGAGGGTAACTAACACCCCCCCTAATTTGGACAGGAATTTCATGGCTTTGGAAAGGAGCATCAGCTTAGTCAGGCTTTTATTTGGCTTTTAGTTAGGGTTTGGGGGTCAGCTTAGGGAAGAAATCTGATTTTATTGTGACAAATAAGCATTCTGTTAAGGGCCAGTCATTCCTAACTTTTGTGCATAGGTTCTGGGGAAAGGTACTCTGTGGGTGCGGTCAGACGGCATGCTAGGAGTGGTTTAAATTGCTCTGGCCCTGATGAGGTCTTTTTTAACTTGGAGAATCGCAATCACACTCACCCCTTGCTCCGGATTGCTGCGCAGCCACATCGCTCCCCACCGTTCACACACGGGAGCATGTGTCACTGTTGTTTTTTTCTCTCTCTCAGTTTGGTCATGCACATAGGCAGCCATCTGTAGAACTAAAATTTTCAAACATGCACAGAACAACAATTTCCACTTCAGCTTGACTGCTGTAACACTTCCCTTTAAACTTCAAACGAACACTTCCCTTTAAACATTTACCCCGAAAATGGCCTCCGTGAGATCCCGAACTTGTCTAAAAGTTAAAACTAGGCACCATTTAAACATTGTTTTTAATAACGTGGTGGCAGACCTCCGCCTATGCGCACACCGCCAACGCTTAAAAAAAATGGCAGGCGAAAAGTGGAAACCTTGGGCAGCTTTTGAGCAGGGAGGGGGTTTAAACTGGAAGTGGCTCGAAACCACAGGAACAATCAGCTGTCAGAAAAGTGTGGCTGGAACCGGAGAATCAGGAAAACACCACTTGGGGACCTGGTATCAAAATACTCTGGGTTAAAGCCAGGCCCATATAGGGCTGTCAACCCCCCCCGGTAGGGCGGAATTCCCCCCACCCCGGAGGCCCATTACCCGACGCCGGGGAATCAGGGCCCGGGGGGAACTCCGCCCCGGCGTGCGCATCACCCGGAAGTGACGTCGCACGCTGGGGGTGGGGCCACGCCATTTGAGGGGAAAACAAAGAGTTTTCTCCTCAAATGGCATGGCCCCGCCCAGCGTGTGATGTCACTTCCGGTGATGCTCTGGCGGCGCGCGCACGCATCCTCGGACAACTCCCGGACCGGCAGGACGCTCTCCCGCCGGTACGTTTTTAACATTTGGCAACCCTAGGCCCATAGCCAGGAATTTCTAAGTCGGGGGGGCATTTAAATTCCTTGGGGGGCACTGGCTAATTCAATTAAATGTAATTTAACTTGATTGGTGTGGTGCAGGAGAGAAAGGTGCAACACAAGGGGAAGGCAAGGAGAAGCGGCAGCCACAGCAGCATGGGGAAATTCACGGTGGCCACTGCATCTTACCAGAAAGTCAGGGGGTCTGGGCTGGAAGAAAGTTGGGGGGCCTTGGTAGGAAGTCAGGGGGACGGGACCCAAAATACCCCACTGTAGCTACGGACCTGGTTAAAGCAGTTTTGAGCCAAAAAGCGATGGTTGGGGATGGGAGGCAGATGTTGACTGTGTGATCACGCAGATAAAACCTGTTTCTGAGGCGGGCCGAAAGCGGACTAAACGGCCTGTCTGAACACACCCTGTGTGTGTGGGAAAAGAATAGCCTTAATCCGTCTGAGGTAATCTGAACTGAGAAAGGGGAATCAAACCTTCCTCCAGGGTTTATTTACTTTACTCAAGAACCTTTTTTAATTTATATACCGAAGCTATCCAGTCATAACAGTTACAATATTAAGTATTGCACTTTATGTTAAAGAAACCTTTATTATTCATCTCCATCTGCATCTTATTTGTCTAGTTATACATCTAGGAAAAATATTTCTGTTTACCTCACAAATAATTGCAGCCTTGGTCTAGCAGGTGTCCAAATAAGAGACTTTAAAGGAGCACATAACTTACATGTTACGAATCCTTTATTCATCCTCTTTTTATTTGGTTGTAAGTGGCTGGAGTTTAAAGAATCTATAGGAGAGATCAGAGTGGGGGGGTTGGATAGTCTTCAGTCCAGAAGGCAGTTGCCTCAGAACCTTCCCCCCTCACCACAAAGCCATCTAAATACCCTTCATTGATTTCTTTTTTAGTAGCTTTGTGCCTCATCATGTCTCTTAGCAACACTTACTAGTAGGTTTTGTTGCTTCAGTTTACTTTTTTTTTCTCAATCACTTTGCAAGGGACTTGTAGTGAAATACTGTGCTTTAGTAAAGAAGGTGATAACCCGATCAATACAAATTTAATTTAGAATTCATTCAAAAATTTCTGCTGTTCTCATCTTATAAATGAATTTTGAACAGCCATAGACAATTTGGAGAATGATGAAAAAATATACAGGAACTGAACTTAGAATAATGCAGATTTATATGAAAATGTTATGATAGGCTGAAAATAGCATGGATTGTGCATGCAGTTCACTGATATTTTATTGTATTTCTTTATTTACTTCATTTATACTCCACCCTTCAGTTTATGACTTTGGTTGCAAAAACAGTGAGAAGTAAAGAATACCCCCACCTTTCTTGTCAATGGGGCCCTAGAGCAGCTTATATAGTTCTCAACAACCCTGTAAGGTAGTTCCACTTGATCAACCATGTTGGTCTGAAGCAGTAGAACAAATTTAGGGTCCAATGGGACCTTTAAGACCAAAAAAAGGTTTATTCAAGGTATGAGCTTTTGTATGCATTCATACTTTTTCAAATACAAGTGTGCATGCACACGGAACCTCACACCTTGAGTAAACCTGTAAGGTAGGTTAGGCTGCAAGTATATGATATATATCATATGTGTGGTCACCCAGCACATTTCTATGGCAGTGTGGATTTGAACCTAGGTCTCCCAGATCCTAGCCCAACACTCTAACCACCACAAAATATTCGTTCTTATGGGATAAGATTGTTTTTATTATATTAAGGATTAATCCTCTGCAATTTTTCTTCCAAATCAGCTCTGAAGAACAGAAAGGATGCTACTTACAGCTCCCTTCATGGATACTAGACAGATCCCCTCTATATATGCTTCAACTTTGTTTGGCTTCACTAAGAGCCAAACGTTATTTAGGAAAAGGGCTAGTGAGAGTCTTGTCCATGCAGAAAAGGTACATTGCTCCAGATTCGTAGAATTCAATCCCATGCCTTTAATTTGAATCACCATTTGGTAAAGTATGGTAAGGTATTATTAGAGCATTCATTTATGATCTTGTTCAATGAACCTGAGAGCTATGTGCAGTCCTGTAATCTTTTCTTTATCAAGATTCTGTACATTTCACCCAGGCTTCCATCTTCATGACTTTATGTGACAATTACTGTCAACCACTGGGCTGTAAAATTCAGCTCAGGTTTTATAATGTTTGAGATGTTAAACATGCAATAGGTACTTCAGATCATAGCATATATCACTATTGAACTATACCCTTGAGTGGTCAGCTTCCAGAAAAGTCACTTTTGCAAGTGCTGAGGGTGAGAACAACAAACACCAAATTTTATGACAGTTTGTTTAATGCACATTTTAACAACTTGTTGAGCTTGCAGGCTGCCAGAAACTATTAGAGACTTGATAAAGAAACAAGCCACAATTGGTAAGTTCCCTGGCTCCCTTTTACAATTTCTAGATGTACCAGAAAGGATTTAATAATTTCCACAAGAAAACAACCTGATGTAACTCTCAGCAGAAAAGAGCCTTTGCATGTTGTGTGCATCAACTTGATCATAAGAATTGACAGAAATGCTGGTAAGCTTTTAGAGCAACCTAATCGAAATAGTTTTTGTATTACATCTAAAGAAAACTGCCAAAGGGTCCCTGGGACAATAAAACTAGGTCAAATGAAATTAAGCTACAGAGGAAGAGTAAAGTTAGTAACAGTACTTGTGGGAGTAAGAATAGCAAAATTCCACAGGCAGTGCTGAAAGCCACATTTTTGGTAAGGAAGGTATGAAGACAGGCCAACACAACTTCTGCTCTGGCAAAAATTAAAGGAACAAGATAATGTTTTCATGTTTCATCTGCCTCAGGAAGCCTTCTATTGGCACAAGAACCCACGTTGCAGTAGGTTAACTTATTCCTCCAGTAGAAGGGTTGTTATGTACCTATGCAACAGATGCATAGGATCCAGCTCCATGCCTTCTGCTCAAACCACTATATTGCAAAGTGTGCTAGTGCATTGATGGAGGAATCCTTGATGATTTTGTTGAATGCAGCTAAGAGACTCTAGACTATGTTTTAGACCTCAGAGATCAGCACATATTTTATATTTTGATGTGATCCTAGGGGGTCCCCCAAGTTTGTAGGATATCTCCCTTCTTTCCAACTGGCCGTGATCCATGGGTTTGAGTATCCGCAGACAGGGGCAGGTTCTTTATTATGTGATATGTATTGTGCATATAAATCTGCATATATTGCATAAAAATGTGCAAAAAATCATCAATGCCAGCAAAAAAAATTTGGCAGTCTGACACTGTTTTCAAACACATTGGACAATGCACTTTCACAATTCTTTGTATCTGGATTTGTAACAAGAAAGCTGGATTTGTAACTGGATTTGTAACAAGAAAGCTCACAGATGAACTCCACCCTGACTCCCCTCTCCTGCTTCATCCCACTCATGATGACAAGCTTCTTGAAGGGATAAGTAGTGGTCTGTGGTGAGTGGATCATCAGCAACAATTGCCCTCTTCTTCAGTGGAGTCCAGTTCTACTATTGTTAAGTGCCATTAGGTTAATGAAACAGCACCTTGGAGCCATCCCACAGATCTGAGGAGACATTTCCAGACCAGAACTAACCATTCACTAATCACTATTCATTGTTACAGCTCAGTAATACCCTCTGCTATATTTTTCTCTGTCTATAGAAGAGTATAACAAGGATTTCTGGCCATAATAAGCTCATCACCCAGCCGTTTACCAATATCAACACAACAATATTTGTTTGGATCTGATTCTATTTTCTAATCATTGGATCTGATTCATAAATGTTTGGCCTGGTTTTTTTCTGGGAATCCATAGTGAGGTTCTGTTACCAAAATTCTGGAATTTGGTATATACCATCAGTGGTCACTACTTTCATTTTACCTGGATACACATGTGTGGACTCTTGACACACAAGGGGGAGAGTCCAAATGTTGGGGGTCACATACATGTAGGCCATTTGGGTAACATTGCCTTGAAAGACCCTTGCTGGGGTAACAATAAGTCCATTGAAATCTGATGGCTTTTACATAAATATGTAAGGCTGATCTTTGTGGAACCCCACAAGGCGTCCCACTCCAGTGATAGTTGGTCTTCAAAAGTGATCCTCTGAGTCCTACCTATAAGGAATGATTAAAGCCAGCCCAAGGCACATTCCTTAATCCCAACTTCATCTTCCTAATGCCCCAATAAGATGAAATGTTTAGGGGAGTGCAGTAAGATATTGCCAACCCTAAAGTCATCCATCTTTCTCAGTGTTGTATACTGAGATAATTACATCAGTGCTAGCGAGGCCATGCGGTCTAGCACACCTTCGGGTGCTAGACCAATAGAGGAATTGGATCCTAGGGCAGACCAATAGGAGTGCCTGGATTCTAGAGGAGACCTATGATGGACTCCTCCACTGTAAATAGCCTATCACTGGTGTTGGGGTTTGTGTTGGGTGTGGGGTACTGCAGGGATATAAGTGGGGCTCAGACCTCTCTAGTTTGTCTTTCATTTTTGCTTGCTTTAATAAACATGAGCTGATCACTACTCAACACCTCCGAATCAGCACTTTACTTTGGCGGGATCTTTGGTGGGATCCTGATGAGCAACCCTGACTCCGACTCAAGCACCGCACTGTGCACTGCTCCCCAGGACATTATGCCTCGCATCACTCCGAGAGTCATGGCTGCTGCTCTGGGAAACATCACAGCATTCGACCCCGCTCATCCTGAGTTCTGGGAAGTGTGGGTGGAGCAGCTCACATCCTTCATTCTCTATGAAGATGTTGCCGATGCTGGCAAGAAAACGGCTCTGCTCCTGAGCATGTGTGGCGTCTCCACCGTGCAGCTGGTCCAGGGACTCATCATTCCCAAGAAGCTGGATGCAGTAACGCACGACGAGCTAATCAGGGCTCTGACCAATTATTTCACATCAAAACCAACCAAGATGGCGAAGTGCATTGACTTTGTGGCATGCTCCCAGAGGTCCAAAGAAGCGATTGCCATCTTCATGGCCAAACTCCGCAGCCTGGCCATTGACTACGAGTTTCCGGTGGTCAAGGGTGCCCTCCTAACCCAGTTCATCTGGGGCGTCTGGGACCCAAAGCTCCGGCACAAACTCATCGGAACCGACAAGCTTACATTGACGAAGGCCCTACGCCTGGCTGCAGCAGTCACATCAGGACCGCCAGCCTCCTTCCGTGCACCAGACTTCCACCACAGCACTCTCGGACACATCAAACAAGGAAGACGTGCTACAGGTATGCCTCCCGGCCCACAAAGATTTGAAACCAGCCCCATCTACAACCCGCGCACAAGTGGTTTGCATGAATGCCAGACCTGCCACCTACGCGACGCGGTGTGCTGAACCTGTGGGAAACAGGGCCAAATCTCCTATGTCTGCAGATCCCAAGGGAACCGGCATTGCCCAACCATGCACCAGAAAACAGCAGAGCTGCACAACGTCTACTATCATCAGGTACATTACTTGCCCCAGGATGCCCCCGACAAAATAAAAGTGACTGTGATGATTGAGGGTCCCCCGTGCGAAATGAAATTGGACACAGGGTCCTCCCTGTCCATCATCTCGGCAGAGACCCTATGAGGCCTCTGCCTGCAGGGTGGCCTGCCACTTGTAAACACCGGACTCAGACTAAGGGACTTTCAAAAGAACCTGGTGGCTATTAAGGGGGTGGGCAAGTTCAGGGTGCAGTACAAAAACTTTAAATGGACTATTAGACCTAGTGGTGGTGGAGGGCCAACTCACCAGCCTCCTGGGACTATTGTGGTTCAATGCCCTGGGATTCGCAGTGGCTGGGGTGCACCACGTGTGAGCCACAGACTTTAAGAAAGTGTGTGATGAGTTTCCAGCTGTATTTGATGGAATGCTTGGCTGATATACCGGCCCTCCGGTTGCTCTCACCCTTAACCCCGCAATGCACCCCATCTGCATGAAGGCCAGGTAAGCTCCATTCGTGCTGTAACTCAAGATAGATGTGGAGCTGGACTGCCTCGTGGCACAGGAGGTGTTAGAACCGGTCCCCCACATGCTGTGGGAAACCCCCATCATCACACCCATGAAGCCCAACAGGGATGTCAGGATATGCACGGATTATAAATGCACTATTAACAAGGCCCTGCAGGACCACACTTATCCTGTCCTCGTCATCAGCCACGTCTTGGCCTCCTTGGTGGGTGCCAAGGTCTTTGGGAAGCTAGATCTGGCACAGGCGTACCAACAGCTCCCCGTTGATGATGCCACTGCCAAGGCACAGACCATAGTGACACATAGGGATGCGTTCTGGGTGCGGAGGTTACAGTTTGGGGTCAGCGTGGCCCCGGGGATCTTCCAGAACCTCATGGACTGTTTGCTTAAAGGTATCCCCGGAGTCCAGCCCTTTTTTTGATGATGTTCTGATTGCAGTGCCCACAGCCGAGATCTTCACGGAACATCTGCGCGCCATCCTACATTGCTTCAATGCAGCCGGGCTGAAAGTAAAGCGGGAGAAGTGCCTCCTGCAAGTCCCATAGGTCGAGTTCCTGGGGTTTGCAGTTGACATGCAGGGCATCCACCCCATGCCTGACAAGGTCCGCACCATCGTTGAGGCACCTACCCCCTCTTCCAAGACGGAACTGCAGGCTTTCCCGGGTCTGCTGAATTTTTATCATTCGTTCCTGCCGCTGAAGGGAGCCATTGCCAAGCCCCTGCACTGTCTTCTGTACAAGCATGCCCCATGGATCTGGGGCCCAAAGCACGCCACCGCATTCCGGGCAGTCAAGGATCTCCTGACCTCCAACGACATCCTTGCTCACTTCAACGAGTCCCTCCCAGTCATCCTCGCATGCGACACCTCTCCATATGGGGTCGGGGCTGCGCTGGGGCACCAACTACTGGATGGTCATGAGGTTATGATTGCATACTATTCCTGCACCTTGTCGTTGGCGGAGCGCAACTATTCTCAGATAGACAAAGAGGCTCTGGTGATCATGGCAGGGGTGGGGAAAATTAATGACTATCTGTATGGTTGGCCTTTTACCATTGTTACAGACGCATCCACCCCATGCCTGACAAGGTCCGCACCATCGTTGAGGCACCTACCCCCTCTTCCAAGACGGAACTGCAGGCTTTCCCGGGTCTGCTGAATTTTTATCATTCGTTCCTGCCGCTGAAGGGAGCCATTGCCAAGCCCCTGCACTGTCTTCTGTACAAGCATGCCCCATGGATCTGGGGCCCAAAGCACGCCACCGCATTCCGGGCAGTCAAGGATCTCCTGACCTCCAACGACATCCTTGCTCACTTCAACGAGTCCCTCCCAGTCATCCTCGCATGCGACACCTCTCCATATGGGGTCGGGGCTGCGCTGGGGCACCAACTACTGGATGGTCATGAGGTTATGATTGCATACTATTCCTGCACCTTGTCGTTGGCGGAGCGCAACTATTCTCAGATAGACAAAGAGGCTCTGGTGATCATGGCAGGGGTGGGGAAAATTAATGACTATCTGTATGGTTGGCCTTTTACCATTGTTACAGACCACAAACCTCTCTTGGGACTGTTGGCCCCAGACAGGCAGACATCACAGATGCTTTCGGCCAGGGTGCTCTGGTGGTCCATTTTCCTCTCCAGGTACACCTATGTGTTTATACACCGGACCGGTAAAGTGATGGGCCACGCGGACGCTCTCAGCTGCCTCCCGTTACCATCCTCTGACCCGGCCCCTGCACACCAGATCCTGCTGATTGAGGACCTCCCTGACCAGCCCATCCAGGTAGCCAAAGTCTCCTGCCACACTGCCCGTGACCGGGTCCTCTCCTATGTTTTGGATTGGGTGGGGAGGGGATGGCCTGCCGGCGGACTGGGAACCAAATTCGCAGCTTTCGTTTCCCGGAGTGACGAGCTATGGGTGCACAAGGGCTGCCTGTTATGGGGAAGCAGAGTGGTCATGCCCACTCTCCTGTGCCAGCGAGTACTCACAGACCTGCATGAGATTCACCCGGGGATTGTGCGCATTAAGGCTTTAGCCCGCAGTTATTTGTGGTGGCCGGGAATGGATGGGGAGATAGAGGACCACGTGAAGTGCTGCCAAATGTGCCAAGAGTCATGACCAGAGCCACCGAGGGCCCCAGTACAATCCTGGGAATCCACGCACAAGCCATGGGCCCGCCTGCACCTATATTTAATGGGCCTCTTCCAGGGACAACTATTTTTCATCCTGGTAGACTTGTATACCAAATGGCTAGAGGTTGTTCTGGTCCCCACTACATCATCCCATGCTGCCATCCGCGCCATGTGGAGGATCTTCAGTACACACAGCATTCCCAACACTTTGGTATCCGACAACGGGGCTGCTTTTTCTTCAGCCGAGTTCCAGGAGTTCCTGCTTCCTTCCTACTAAATAGCAGCTCAGCTTTCAACCAATTACTACTCTACTCTAATTAGTGGTTTGCAATTGGTGATCTAGATCTTTGGCTGTCAAGATTTTCCTTAGTCATGCTGAGGTTTGACAATACCCAGGTGCACCAAGTTGTATCAGCTAATGATTGTTAACAGGTGGTTGATATCAGACTAACCTGCTTTCCTCACATCATTCAGCTAAAACTTACTATCTAACTTACTAATGCAAATACTTACCTGTTTGAGAGGCTTGTTTCTTGACAAATACTGTTACATGCTTCTTATTAGGGTAATCGGGGGACAGATTCAGTACCTTGTGCTGGTGGTGGTTGATTGTCATCATGTACAGATCAAGGTTCTCCTGGTGAGTGGATGTTGCTTTCTGATTTCCGTGGTATCGTCAGGCATGGGCGATGTGGCCTTGCTTTCCACACGTACAACAGCATCACGGAAGAGGCAGGTCTTGTGCTCAAGTGAGTCCCCACAGCTGGCGCAGGATGCTTTGGTGGCTTGTGTTCCTCGAGGAGCAGTGGTCGTGGCCTGGTGTTGGGGCTTCTGGCAGCTGGGTTAGCAAACTTTTAGAACCTCATCTTCATCCAAGTTGTCAGATGCAGTAGCGGATGACACATGGTGTGATGAAGATGGTGGACAGTCCCGGTGTGAGCCCTCATATGTGGTGGCCATCTAAAGGGCTCCATATATCATGAGGTCAGCGGTGCCTACCAGTTTGCGGCAGAGCTTTGCATCCCGCAGACCCCAGACAAATTGTGTCAGGATGTTCTCTTCCACCTTTGTGAACCCACAGTCCATTGCATGTTGGCGGAGGTTGGCTATGAAAGTGGCAGCCATCTCACCGGGCTTTTGGAGGCACACTTGGAAGTCCATGCGCTTGGCCATCGTTGTGGGCTTTGGTACATAGTACCTTGTTAAGGCAGTGAAAATCTCATCATAGGTGTTCTCCAGGAGCGTCTTGGGCGCCAGGAGGCTTTTGGCAAGACGAATGGTGGCTGCCATTTCATTACACCTACCAACAGCCACTGAGGGAAAAGTTAGTCTCAAACAGGAGGCAAGCAGGTGTAGTGGTTAAGTGCGCAGACTCTAATCTGGGAGAACCGGGTTTGATTCCCCACTCCTCCACTTGCACCTGCTGATGTGACCTTGGGTCAGTCACAAGCTCTGGCACAGCTGTCCTTGAAAAAGAGCAGTTTCTGTCAGAGTTCTCTCAGCCTCACCCACCTCACAGGGTGTCTGTTGTCGGGAGGGGAAGGGAAAGGAGTTTGTAAGCCGCTCTGAGACTCCAAGTGAAGGGCGGGGTATAAATCCAATGTCTTCTTCTCTTCTTCTTCTTCTTGTCATGGTAGGTGAAGATGCAGGTGAGCTGGTCTACCCACGATTCCCAGAACTTTGGGTGTGTGGGGTCGAAGACCTCGAGGTGTCCTGGAGCGATAGCCATGACTCTTGAGTGAAGCGGGGAGCAGTGTTCAGGGGAGCGAGGTGCGTTGCGGTGTTGCTCGGGAGCGATGAGGGGTGCGGGGACTTCCACTGGATCATTGCTCAGTGCTGTGCCGGATGAAGAGTCCGGTTCGCTCATCGGGATCCCATCCTCATTTCCAGTTTAAAGTACTGAAGCTGATGCATTGAAAAGTGATTACACCTCATACTTTATTAAGTTACATTCAGATTGTGAGATGTTTTAGTCGGCTCGCAGGCCGGCTTATATTTCCAAAACACACCACACACACACACACACGTGATAGGGTATTTATAGTGCACCCCTAGACCCATAGGTCCCTTCTAGGATCCTAGTCTCCTGATAGGTGCACACTAGGATCTGTTGTGGCTATTGTCTTTGGAGACAAAGTTTGGGCCCTTCGCCTGACCACGTGTTGACCCGACCGCATGTGTGGACTTCCCTGGATACACAGCACCCACTGGAGAATGATCCACTGAGATACTGCGTCGGAAAAGAGAGTATATGGCCTTAATTGTCTTTGGTGGTTCAGTCACTCCTGTGCTTGTTGTGAATGGTTAGTTTATATTCATACATATTGACCCAAAGTTTTAATTATTTTCCCCAAAATTTAAAGGAAAATGTTTCAACCCCACAGATAAAATTCTGTGTTGCCATCCCACACAGAATCAGAGGATTAATAATCGCTGCACCATGTATTATATTTTTCCTCTTCAAGTTGCAGTCTCTTAAGGCAAGGAACTGTATCTCATGTTTATTGTTGAACTAAGCAGCTAGTCCAGGCAGGTGCTTAAATTAATGGACTGTTCCTCCAATTTCTAAAGTCATGAAGAGGACTTAATTGGACTGCATTTGTGAATAAATTTATATCTTTAGTAAAAGGCAAACACAGTTTGAGTAACTTTAGAAAGCAACATTAAGGACTTTAGTACATGTACTGTACAATTGTAGATGAGGCTGTTCAGAATTGCACAAAGCAATTAAAAAGAAAGAAGGTTGAAAGGGGAAAATACCCTACATTTAAGTAGATTAAAAATGGTTTAAACATAAGGTTATGGATCTTTTTGATATTAAAATATAAAGCACCTCATTCTGATATCAAGGATACTAGAAAGATAAAATGCAGTGGTATGCCCTGGCTTGAATCCAGACTAGGCTTACAATTATTCTGTAAATACAGCTTCTAATTTATTATCTTTCATAATTAATCTTGGCAGAAGTACAAGGCATTGCATTTCATTCAAAAAATTTAGATCTAAGATTTCTTAGAAATGAATCTCGTTTATTGTACAATGCTATATATGCTTCCTTGGGAATACAACCTATCAATGGGACTTGCCTCTGAATAAACCTGTTTAGGAACTGACCCTGTTTAGGTGGCGAGCTGATTTTGGCTCGCCTGCAGAGCCAAATGCACCCGATGCAGCTCCAGATGGCTCTATGGGATTCAAGACGCCTGGTGGTTCGTTAGATGAGCTGGTGGAGGATTGGAACTACCGACTCTCCTCAGCCATCGACGAGATCGCTCCCAGGCGCCCTCTCTGCACTCGTGATAGGTGAGCACCCTGGTATACCCAGGAATTGCAGCTGCTGAAGCGAGAACTCAGAGGGCTAGAGAGATGGTGGCGCCATGCTCATGACGAAGTGTCAAGAACATCCTATAGGATGTTTATGAGATCCTATGAGATGGCAGTCAAGGCCGCAAAGAGAGATTTCTATGTGACTTCGATTGCATCTGCTAGCTCACGCCCGGCCCAATTATTTAGTGTAATTCAGTCCTTGACAGCTCTGCCTCAGGGCAGGCAAAATGCTAGGTAATTGGATGTAGGCTGTGAGGCATTTGCGAACTACTTCACAGATAAAGTCTTGGCTCTCCGCCGCAACCTCCCCGCCACAATTGAAACAATTAAGGAACTTGAGGCCCCTTGCATGTCTTTGGTGCTGGGTTTAGTGTGTTTTGACCCACTCAGCCTGGAGGAATCTGACAGGTTGCTCGTATCGGTGTGCCCAACCACATGCGACCTTGATCTGTGCCCCTCCTGGCTCATTAAAGCAGGCCACAAGGGGTTTTGAGGTGCATGGCTGGAGATTGTCAATAAGTCCCTCACTGAGGGAAGGTTCCCTGGAGCAGTCAAGGAAGCGATGGTCCGTCCTCTTCTGAAAAAAACATCTTTGGACCCAGCCGAATTGGCCAATAATTGGCTGGTTTCCAATTTGCCCTATTTGGGCAAACTTATCGAGAGGGCGGTGACATCACAGCTACAGGGCTATCTGGATGAGGCTTCCATCCTCGATCCCTTCCAGTCCAGCTTTCGGCAGAGCCATGGGACAGAGACGGTGCTGGTCTCTTTGACTGATGATCTCCGTAGGCATCTGGATCGAGGTGGCGTGGCGGCATTGCTGTTGTTAGATCTGTCGGCTGCGTTTGATACGGTCGACCACCAGTTGCTGGCTCGCTGCCTCGCCGACGTGGGGATTCAGGGGCTTGCTCTTCAATGGTTCACCTCTTTTCTCCAAGGTCAGGGACTGAGGGTGGCGATTGGGGACCAGCGGTCTCGAAGACATCCCCTTGAGTGTGGGGTGCCCCAGGGAGCTGTGTTGTCCCCTATCTTGTTCAACATCTATATGTGCACCCTCGCCCAGATTGCCCGGAGGTGTGGGCTTGGGTGTCATCAATATGCTGATGATACCCAGCTCTATCTGATGTTGGGTGGCCAGTCAGACTCCAGTCCCGATAACCTTTATCAGGCATTACAAGCCGTGGCTGGTTGGCTCAGACTGAGTCGGTTGAAATTAAACCCAGCAAAGATGGAGGTCCTGGGCCTGAGTTGGACTGGTTTGGGGCTGGGGCTCCCTCTCCTGGCCTTCGATGGGGTGCCTTTGGTGCCTGTGCGGGAGGTTAGGAGCTTGAGTGTGCTCCTGGACTCCTCGCTAACGATGGAGGCCCCGGTGGCAGCCACTGCCAAGTCGGCCTTTTACCATCTGCAGTTGGTGCGACAGTTGGTCCCCTACCTTGACCGTGAGGACCTGGCCACTGTGACCCATGCGACAGTTTCCTCGAGGTTAGACTACTGTAATGCTCTCCACTTGGGGCTGCCTTTGTCGGAAATCCGGAAGCTGCAGCTAGTGCAGAATGCTGCAGCCAGGCTGTTGATGGGCCTCTCTTGGTGAGACCACATCCGACCTGTGCTGCAAGCGCTGCACTGGCTGCCGATAGCATACCAGATTTGCTTCAAAGTGCTGGTTCTTACCTTTAAAGCCCTGAATGCCCGGGGTCCGGCTTACTTAAGGGACTGCCTCTCCCCATATGCTCCCCCAAGAGCACTATGATCGGGGAGTCTCCATCTCTTGGAAGTTCCAGGCCCCCGAGACGTTAAGTTTGCCCATACTAGGGCCAGGGCATTTTCGGTGGTCACTCCTACCTGGTGGAATGAGCTCCTGGGGGAGGTCCGGGCCCTGTGGGACTTTGTGCAGTTCCGCAGGGCCTGCAACATGGAGCTCTTCTGCCAGGCTTTTGAATAGGAGCTGCCGCTGCCACTATTCCACCACCACTGTACTGTTACACCATGTACCCCTATTATGTCCATCTTGGGGATCTATATATAGTATAACATCAGAGCACCTTAAACATTGTTTATGGGATTTTATTGTGGATGTTTAACACTGTTTTATTGTATTTTATCTATTTAATTCTGGCACTAGCTGTATGTTAGCTGCCCTGAGCCATTCGGAAGGGCGGGATATAAATCCAAAATAAATAAATAAACAGTTTACACAACACAAACTAAATTGTAAGGAACTGGTGAAAGTGGTTTGTACCTTATTACAGAATAATCTTCCTCTGAATTCCACTACAACAGTGAAAAAATTAAAAGTCATGGACTGCATTCTAATGTTAAAGAGTTTTCCTTTCCTAATCTTCTTGTTGAACAAGTGGAATGCATCACTGAGTAATTCAGTATGTCACCTGAATACTGGAAGTGCCTCTCTCTTTCTATTCCAGTCCTGAGTACCAATTAAGGCTCAGGTATAACCGTTCAAACCCCTACTCCATTCGGGATGATTTTTAACTCTATTTGAGAACAGAACCATGTAACCCCTCAGCTTGCTTGATCCAGTGTAGGGAAGTTCTGTAACCTCACTGAAATAAAACTTCATAAATCAGGACTCCCCAACATGGTGTCCATGGGCCAGTACTTCCCCTGACACCCACCAAGATTTCCAGAAAGTGGGTAGGGACCAGTCCTCAAGGCATGGACTTTTATTGGCTGCCCTCATTCAAATACACGGGTTTTCTACAACTACAATAGTACCTGCAGCCTCTAGAGGATTAGGAGGACTGGTAAGCATTCAGGCTTATGGTTCCATTCCCCTTTCAGGCTTTTCTTTTTATTCCCACTTAACTTTCTCCCCTCCCCCCCTCTGGATTTCCTTCATATCTTTTTATTCCCCAATTTATTTCTTTGACCATCCTGGGGCTTTCCTTCATTTCCTTGCATTCCTGTGATGTGATTCTTTTGCAAAAGGAGGATGCAAGTATGTGTTTAGCACTACCTTCTACAGAAGCCGTTTGTGGTTTGGCTCTACCTCCTGTGGCAGCCATTTTGGGGATAGCACTTAGCACCCGCACTCAAAATTCCAAAGGTGCCCACCAGCTCAAAAAGGTTGGAGGACTCCTGCTCTGTCCTCCCCATGGGTCTGTAAATGAAGCAGGAGCTTAGGCTATGAAAGGACTATTATCAGTCATTTGGGTGGGTGATAACAGATTTATAAATACTATATAAAGAAACTGCCTAAACTTTACATCAGTCTGGGCCAGGATTCCCACTAGTATGAGCAGACAAGTTTGGTGATTGCTTGGCTACAGTTGCCAACGAGCCTGGTGAAAAAAATGTTCTGTCCCTTTTACAAGGGGTAAGTTATGGAAATGGGCTGGTGACATTTTTACCTGGCATTTTCTGTGAATCAAACTGATATTAAAAGGAGGAGTGTTTCAACAAAAGGCAATGGGAGATTGCTTAGAAACAAGCAATTTCATAGGTGAGAATTTGTTGCTTCAATTTAAGTGCTTCAAAAGGCTCGATTTTGCCTTTAACTTGCTACTACTGACAGAATTGCAATTCAATATTTTTTTCTGAACAAATCAAATACCTTGACATAGACTGTTATTTTTGATTAGATCTAAAATCTTCTCTTTTGTTAAAGTATTCTATAAATCAATGCACTGTTTAACTTTATTAGTTAGCAACTACTTCAGGTATTTCATTCTGTTTTATATAGCTATTTTGAATACTTTGTTTCATCTGTATAATGATTTTACAACCTTATTTGTTTTCAGATGCATAACCAATGTGCATTTTATACTTCCCAGTGTTAAAACAAATAAAATGCAATATGCTTTCTGCCTCTGCTTTTGCATTTTGAGGAAGAATGAAATCTTATATTCTAATAGCAAAGTCAGGAAATCTTTGGATACTTAAATTCAGTGACTGGAGATGTGAATGGGCAAGACAGATCTTTCTACAAACCTGAAAAGGGCCCTACGTTTGCAGGAAAATGTGAAATCTAAAACAAACAAAAACATTGTGGAGGTTTAAAAATATGAAAATGATAAAAGGAGTACTTGCAACTATGACTGTTGCTAGACAACAACAGTATTCTAGGCTGGGGTTCAATGAGTGAAGGGCAAGGTGAGAGACAAGTGCCCTTTCCAGGCCTATTTTGGCCTTTGAGGGAGGACTTATAGGAGCCAGGCTTCACTAGGGCTGCCAACTCCAGGTTGGGAAATTCCTGGAGATTTTGTGGTAGAGTCTGAAGAAGGCAGAGTTTGGGAAGGGGAGAGACCTCAGCTGAATGTAATGCCATAAGAGTCCATCCTCCAAAACAGCCAATTTCTCCATGGGGAGAGACCGCTGTTGTCTGGAGTTCAGTTGTGACTCTGGGAGATCTCCAGGTCCCACCCAGAGATTGTCAAACCTAGACCTGAAAACAACCTCTGAATAACTTGATATCAATCAGCTTGCATGACTCAACTAGGCCTGGCTGCCTGCTACTGTTCAACAACAGCCACCCTATGAAAGCCAGTGTGGTGCAGTAGTTACAGCTTCAGAGTAGGGTCTAGGTGTCAGACTCCTGAGTCAATCAGATCTCAACAACAATCATTCTAGAGAATAAAAGTTTATTGAGACCTTTATGGCATTCAAGTATTAACTGTTTCATGTTAGAACTGAGGGTAAAGAACGCAAAGCTAATAGATATACAAAGTTCAAGGAGGAATGAGATGGCTCAGGGCCAATCAGATGACAGGTAGAAGCCTGCCAAGCTAATGGGCCAGCGTTCCCAAGAGAAAGAAGACACCAGGCACTCAAGGTTATATGGCTCAGCTTAGAGAGAGAGATAACCAAAACAGTAGAGACTCAGCAGAAACTAAAGTAGACATTCCACAATTGCCCCCCCTCCACCATTCTCATGGCAGCCGGGCTAGTACAGAGCCCTGGCTGACACTAGGAGACCCAGGTTTGAATCCGCATCCTGCTGCAGAGGCTCACTGGGTAATTTTAGACAGGTCACATACTTTCAGCCTAATCTACCTCACAGGGTTGTTGTGCAGATAAAAAAGAAGAGAGGTGAATAATGTATGTTGTACAACCGTAGAGAAAGATGGGGTACACATGAAGTAAATAAATAATAAATATAGGTTGGTGAATGGCTGAATTTGAGAGAATGGGACAGGGAACTATAGCACCACACAACTGGGCCACAGTTTTCCTAGGTAGAGGCTGCTGGGGAGAGGGAAGGGAAGTCTTAAGCCACAGGAGCAGATAAAGGTAGGTTGCCTGTTCGGTGGGAAGAAGAGAGGGTTGCCAACTCAAGGTTAGGATATTCCTAGAGGTTTGCAGATGGGGTCTGGGGAGGGCAAGATTTGGGGAGGGAAACAACCTCAGCAAGGTATAATGCCATAGACTCCACCCTCCAAAGCAGCCATTCCTCCAGGGGAGCTATGGTCACCAACCTCTAGGTGTGGGCTGGAGATCACCCAGAATTACAGGTGCTGTCCAGAGGACAGATATCAGATCGGCTGGAGAAAATGGCTGTTTTGGAGGGTTGAATCTATGTCATTATAGCCTAATGAGTTCACTTATCTCCCCAAACACACATGGGTTGTTGTGCAGATAAAAAAGAAGAGAGGTGAATAATGTATGTTGTACAACCGTAGAGAAAGATGGGGTACACATGAAGTAAATAAATAATAAATATAGGTTGGTGAATGGCTGAATTTGAGAGAATGGGACAGGGAACTATAGCACCACACAACTGGGCCACAGTTTTCCTAGGTAGAGGCTGCTGGGGAGAGGGAAGGGAAGTCTTAAGCCACAGGAGCAGATAAAGGTAGGTTGCCTGTTCGGTGGGAAGAAGAGAGGGTTGCCAACTCAAGGTTAGGATATTCCTAGAGGTTTGCAGATGGGGTCTGGGGAGGGCAAGAATTGGGGAGGGAAGCAACCTCAGCAAGGTATAATGCCATAGACTCCACCCTCCAAAGCAGCCATTCCTCCAGGGGAGCTATGGTCACCAACCTCTAGGTGTGGGCTGGAGATCACCCAGAATTACAGGTGCTGTCCAGAGGACAGATATCAGATCGGCTGGAGAAAATGGCTGTTTTGGAGGGTTGAATCTATGTCATTATAGCCTAATGAGTTCACTTATCTCCCCAAACACACATTCCCAAAGCTTCACCCCCAAATCTCCAGGAATTTTCCATCTGGAGCTGGCAATCCTAACTGGTGAACTCATCTTTGTAGTTGGGAGAACTCTTGTGATGCCAAGTGACCTCCAGGCCCCACCTGGAGTTTGGCAACAATAAACATTGTGTGTTCTATATACCCAAGCAAAATTTCAATAGGTTGAATTTTTCTGTCTTGAGATCTTGGCACAGTCAGTTCATGCAGGGATCCTAACTTTGACATGACTTTGTTCATGGTGTCTTTTTTTCCTCAGTGAAACTATCATGTCCTTCCTTCACCATGCATGTAATCATGATCTGCCACTACAAGTCGAAGATCTATGACAGTGTGCATGTGGTGGAGTAAGCAAACCAATTTGCTATCATTTGATCACATGGAATAGTATAACTCCAATTATAACATCAGGAAATAGTGTAAATTAGAACACAGTCAACCTCAAGGAGGAATAAAGAAGCAATATGGCAACAGATGCACATGACCCTATTCCTTTTATAAATACAGCGCGCGCGCACACACACACACACACACACATATATATATATGTATATATATATATAATATATATATATATATAGTCTCATGACCCTTTCGGACCAGTTCAGTGACTCAGACTCGGCAATCAGAGGAAGAGCCTGAGGAAGACCAGCAGGACAAGGGTGAGCCTAACATGGCTGAGTCACCTGCTGACAAGGGTCCAGCAGCACCAGAAGCTATCCTGCCTGAGCCTCAAATGGAGGTCTCTCCACCAGACCCTGAAATGGTTACCAGGGCTCCACTGGGCAGGACACAAACCTGGGCCCATAACCCCCCAGGGGACACTTCCACTCTGCAGGAATGGCAACTAGGGTTGCTAGGTTCTTACTGGCTGCTGGTGGGGGCTCAGGGATCTTGGCCGGGATCTCCCTGCATGTGCACTGCAATGATGTCACCTGGAAGTGACATAATCTCATCGCTGCCATCAGGTGGATGCTGTATGGTTTGAGCCCAATTTTGCTAGAGTTTTCCCCAAAAACTAGAGCAACACCCTCCTGCAACATTATGATGTCACTTCTGGGTGATGTCATTACATCATGTTCAGGGGCATTTGTGGGTGGGGTTTTCCCTCTGGCCAGTGGCAGAAAGGGCCCTGCAGAAGCCGGAGAACCCCCCACCCAGACCAGGGGCCTGGCAACCCTAAAGGCAACAGTAGAAGGTCTGGCCGAGGAGACAAAGGGAACCCAACTCCTTCCCAGAGCCAGAGATGAGAACAATAATTCTTTGCAGGATCATGGCCCAAGCACAGTGCAGCCACAGGAGCTCAACACCTGCCAGCAATGCAGCTGAGCCTGATTACTTCCCAGCCTGTTTAAACTGAGGCTTGGGAAAAGCTGCTTGGCTGAATCAACTAGTCCATTAGGTGCAAGCCTGTGTTCCAGCTCCTGGCTGCCATCACCCCTTAGTGTTCCCAAGCCTTGCTGTCCAGGCCTGAGTGCACTGCTTCACAGCAGATTTGACAGGGCTGGCCTGCAGATTTCAGGGCATAAAACCTCACACATTTTCTGTGAGATTGTCTCCATAATGCATCATGGGTGTTATTTTTCTAGCTGTAAGCTGTAATGGGAAAGGTCATTAAGTTGCAATAGTGAAGAATATTGCTGCTAGCAACATTTGCTCCTCTGTGACACCATGAAGATACACAAATACTCTATGTATTTTTTTTAATATTGCGACTTTGACAGGCTTGTAATTTCAACTTTATTCAGGCTGTGGGCTTCTTTAATTTCTTCTCCACATTTCTCTGCACAACATCCCCATTTATTTCCAGGTACTCATTTTACTTTCTGTAACAAATACTGGCTGGAAATCTGGCTCAAATGTATGAGCTAGGTTCTCCCCCACTTTAATTTGTTTTACAATAAGTCATCAGAGTAAGGCCATAGGGGCAGGAAGCAAATGTTATGAGGCTTTGCTGGAGGTTTAATGGCCAGTGTTTTATCATGAGGTTCATGGAACATTAAAAATAAGTTGGGGCCTTATGCTTCAGCATTTTCCCTTCTGTGTAATGCTGATATATTTCATAGACAGTGAATTAGGCTTCAATTAAATGTTGCATTTGTAAGAATACCCAGCTTGTCCAAAGATGGAGCCACAGGACTATTAGCAAAAGGACACAGGCCAATACTAGTTCTCATGGAAGAAGAGAGGGAAGCCTTCTCTACAATAGTCAAAGTTTCAATCTTAAATGCTTAAGCTACTTTGAAAGCTGATATAAAATTCTTGGAAGAGAGCTGTGTATGCTGCCCACAGCAACGTGGGGGGGACAACACTGGGTTGAAAACGAGACAGATAGATATACAGTCTTCAAATGTTTGAGTCCAGTGGCACCTTAGAGACCAACAAAGTTTTATTCAAAGTATAAGTCTTCATAGAATCATAGAGTTGGAAGGGTCATCTAGCCCAACCCACTGCACAATGTAGGAAATTCACAAATACTCCCCCCCCACACACACACACACCCTCTACCTATATGTATGAACTGGTAACTTCCATTTCATCATATCTGAAGAAGTGTGTGTGGCATGCACACAGAAGCTTTTACCTTAAATAAAACTATGTTGGTCTTAAATATGCCACTGAATTCAAACTTTGTTCTGGTCTTCATATGTGTCTGTTAAAGGCTAAAGACAGATGAGGTCAAGAAACTATCAGGTTGGTGATCATCTTTAACCATTAGTGGACTTTTGATTAGTTGTGGCACAGAGAGGAGTGATATTGGCAGGTGATGAGGTATGAGAGACAGAATCTCTGGGATGACTTTTGCTAATATTGACATATTGCCTTATCATTGTGTAAAGGATGCCTGACTGATTAAATGAATCCAAGAGGGAGACAGTCCGGGTGCAGGTACTGGCCGTTGTCACTTTTTACTTGAGTCTTTTATGAAGTTGGCTACTCCGGCCCCACAGAAGACAGCCCTGGCATGCCTCCTGGGGGTCGCGTTTGCCTCCTCGTGAGGAGGAAAGAGGAAAGGCTGTGGTGCAGCCTCAGCTCCAAGAGGGGGAGCGGAGCCTGTGCAGCCTTAAAGGCTGGCTCTGCTCTCTCCCCATTCAGTAGCTCGCCTCGTGCTCGGCCCACCCACCCGTCCTGTATGTAGTGTAAGCATAGGTTGGTTGTCCCATTTAACGGGGGACTGGGTTGGAATTTTTTGTCCCCTTCTCTGATTGGCTATTGAGATGGGGTCTTTTTCACCTACCCCACACTGCTGTCAGTGGATTGAGGAATTGGTTTGGGATGGTGCCTTGGGGCTAGTTCATCACTTTGTTAGGGCAGAATTAGGTTTAAATAAAGTTCAGCAGCTCGTAAGCACCAATTAATAACTCCTGGGGGGGTAGAGGGGTCTGCGGGATCAACCCTGCAGCCGTGCGGTCAGGGATGAGGCTTGCAGACTGACTATGGGGATGGCCACGACGGAGACTCGGCGCTGGCCGCGCGGTGGTGTTTGAGGGCTCCCGAAGGCGCATCCCAATTATTGGCTCAGCTGGGTTTGCAAGCGACTTACAGTTGGCTCCAACCCGGGGCCGTGGTGTCTTGCCTTTTCATACGGTTAAGGATGGGGTCAAAGTGACACCAGGCCTTGCCGTGCCACTGTTTTTCATGTTTGCCCTTGCCGTTACTTTAATATGTTAATAAAGTGGTCTTATTTCATCCAACCTTGTTGTCTGACTCTTTCTTCTGTCTGGGGGGGCAAAGAGTTGGCGTTCCATTGGCACATGAGAAGACAGAAGGCCCTACCCCCGTTTTGATGTTTTTGGGGATTGAGATTGACACCCTGAGACAGTTGTCAAGGTTGCCCGCTGAAAAGCTGCAGGAGTTGTGGAAGTTAATTGTTCACGCCATGACCCTTCGAAAAATCTCACTGTTGGAACTTCAACAGCTTGTGGGCCATTTGAACTTTGCATGCAAATTAGTGGTCCCAGGCAGGGCATTTGTATGTCACCTTTGTGATGCCATGGTGGGTTTACACCTGCCTCATCATAGAACTAGGGTCACAAAAGGAATTCAGGATGACCTTTTGTTGTGGCAGGAATTTTTGGAGTCCTACAATGGGATATCCTTTTGGCATGAGAAACTTTTGGTCGAGGTCGAGCTGCAAGTAGCTTCAGAAGTGGCCGGTTCCTCTTGGTTTGGTATCTACTTTCGGCATCATTGGTGCACCGAGTATTAGCCAATGGAATGGTTCTGGGCTGGTTGGGTCAAGGACCTAACTTTCTTGGAATTTTTTCCAATTGTCATAGCAGTGGGACTGTGGACGGAGGATTTCATAGGACATAAAGTCTACTTCTGGTGTGACAATCTCAGCACGGTGCAGGTGATTAATTCCTTGACCTCTAGGTCGGCTTGGGTCATGGTGTTGGTTAGGGCGTTCATGTTAATTTGCTTGAAAAACAATATTCTGTTCAAAGCACAGCGTGTCCCGGGGGCAAGTAATGGGGTCGCTGATGGTCTCTCCTGAAAACAGATAGAGAGGTTCCTTTGGTTGGCCCCGGAAGCAGATTAGTCCCTGGTAAGGATGCCAGTGAGTTTTGGGGGGATTGGCAGGCTGAAGTCGACAGGGCAATTGGTTTAGCTCTGGCAGCCTCGACTAGGAGATCTTACAGGAGGGCAGGTCAGGAATTTGTGTCCTTTAGGCAGACGGTTGACCTGCCCCAGGTTTGGCCCATCCCTGTCCCCCAGTTGATTCAATTTTGTGTATACTTGAAAGGTAAAGGCCTCTCAGTCCGCTCAATTAAGGGCAAGCTGTCCTCCCTTGCCTATGCCAGTAAGGCGTTGGCTATGCAGATTATACTGGGGATTTTCGCATCAGGAAGATGCTTGAGGGTTGGTCCTGGGAAGATGGTTCCAGGAAGGACACTCGTGAGCCTTTGACACCAGCTGTTCTTAAAGGCCTCAAGGCTTTGTGGCCCGGTCTTTGTTCCAACACATATTAGGTTTTTTTCCCCCAGACGCCAGCGTTGGTCACATTTTGGGGTGCGCTGTGAGTAAGTGAGCTCGTAACAAACTCCCGGCAGGACAAATCTGGTCAGGCCCTCCCTTTGTTACCGTGACCTTAGCCTGACAGGAGACAGGGTTAAGATCGCCATCAGGCGGTCTAAGATGGATCAGCAAGGCAAAGGTTCCATGGTGGAGCTGGGTCAGTGCTCAGATCTGGAGTTGTGCCCCGTCTTGGCTTTACATCACAAGAAGAAGACGAAGACGAAGAAGAAGACGAAGAAGAAGACGACGAAGAAGACGACGAAGACGACGACGAAGACGACGACGAAGACGAAGAAGAGGAAGAAGAAGAGAAGGAAGAAGGAAGAAGGAAGAAGGAAGAAGGAAGAAGGAAGAAGGAAGAAGGAAGAAGGAAGAAGGAAGAAGGAAGAAGGAAGAAGGAAGAAGGAAGAAGGAAGAAGGAAGAAGGAAGAAGGAAGAAGGAAGAAGGAAGAAGGAAGAAGGAAGAAGGAAGAAGGAAGAAGAAGAAGAAGATTGGATTTATATCTTGCCCTTCATGACCCAAAGGAGTCTCAGAGCGGCTTACAAACTCCTTTCCCTTCCCCTCCTCACAACAGACACCCTGTGAGGTAGGTGGGGCTGAGAGAGCTCTTGACAGAAACTGCTCTTTTTCAAGAACAGCTCTTATCAGAACTATGGTTTGCCCAAGGTCATCCAGCCAGATGCAAGTGGAGGAGTGGGGAATCAAACCTGGCTCTCCCAGATTAGAGTCCGTGCATTTAACCACTACACCAAACTGGCTCTTGTCGTGGTGTGGGTCTGGGGATGGCATGCTTTTTTGCCATGGGGACAGTTCCCCACTTACTAAGTACCAATTTTGGTCATTGACCCAGAAGGTATTGGATCAGCTGGGTTTGGGGGCTTTCCATTTTGGGACTCACTCATTTAGAATAGGCACTGCATCTACTGCAGCGGCTATGGAATATTCCACATCTGAGATCCGTAACATTGGCCGCTGGTGTTCTCATTGTTATAGAGGTTATGTTTGAAAATGTAAGTTTTAAGTTGCTCGTATTTACATAGTTCTCGTTACAGGTGCTGACAGCCAGCGGGCGAGATGAGGAGTCATAGTCTGTGGCCACAGCATGGTTTTCTGGGCTGCCCACCGGGCCAGGAGAACATAATTAGGTTCTCAATTGGGCCTCAGTGAGTGGGCACAAGTTGAATGGTTGGGCATGAGGGGCATGAGATGGCCCGGACTCCTCCCATTGTTGTTTGGGGGGAGGCAAGCCCCCCTGCATGTTTTGGTCATTCACCTTGGTGGAAATGACCTTGGTTTCTTGAAAGGCATTGTGTTGGTGATTCAAACTAAGGCTGACCTCGCAAGGATAAGAGCATGGTGACCTGATACACAGATTGTTTGGTCTGCAATGTTGTCATGCCGGGTTTGGCGTGGCCTTGGGGATCCCTGGTGCTTGGATTGGGCTCAAAGGAAGGTGAACCAGCAGATGAGGAAGGCCATGGAGGGTGGTCTGGGTTGGTACCTCACCCCGGGATACGGGTCGAACTCTTGGACCTGTACAGGAAGGATGGGGTTTACTTATCAAACAAGGGCAATGATTTGTTTCTTGAGGACTTACGGCAAGGGATCAGGGCAGCCTTGGGCTGTTAGATGGCTATGGCAGCCAAAGTAGAGGATTGGCCTTGCATGTGGCAGAGTAGTATGGGTAAGGAAAGCAGAACCAGTAAGCACCCTTCAGCAAGTTCCCATTTGGGAACAAGGGGGGTCATCAGGAACGGCCTGCGGGTTTTTTGACCCAGGGCTGGGAATGGTGATCACCTCTGGAAACCTCTTAGGTAGGCTCCTTCCTGCAAGCTGTAGGGCTTCAGGGGTAGGCACTCCTGGGGGGTGACCAGTGTGCTGGGCTGCTGGTTATGGGCCAGAGGAGTGGCCCCAGACTGGGGCTGGGGCTTGTTGTTAGGCAAGGAGGTTGGCTGGATAGACACCTGCCTGGTCTGTTCTGCTCCCTCTTAGTTCCCTTGCCATTTTAATGAGAGTTCAATTAAATAGTTAATAAAGTGGCCCTTGTTTGATTCCAGAACCATTGTTTGTCTCATTATTCCCCCTTGGGGAACAATTGAATCCAGGTCAAACTGGGATGATGATGACAAGGAATGTTGATGTTCCAGTGATTAATTTACCTATGTTAGAAGGAGACCAGGTGATATTTTGTTGCCAGGTGAAGAACATAGGGAAGATATTGAACCTAGTGTTGCTGATGGAGAAGCAGGTTAGTAGTACTACAAAGAGTGCTTCTTCCATTTACTTCTGGTCTGTGTATTGTCTCCCTCCTATACTCAGTTGACATGGTCACAGTGGTTTTCATTTCCTAGTTGAACTATTGTAACATAATTTATGTGGGGCTTCCCTTAAAGACAAAACAGCTGAGGAAAGGCTCCCACAGAATGGTTTGTGTTGTGCACAGGGTTGCCAAGCCCCCACCAGAGGTGGATAATTTCTTGTGCTTGGTTCCTGTTTCCTCCTTCTGCAACCAGTGGGAGAAAAAAATGTATATATATATTTTAGAAAAAACTGTTCTTGGGTGATGCTGTGATGTTACTTCTGGGGGAAAATAGAAATGATATCAGTCCTCTCTAGGAATCACCAGAAACTCTATAGTTTTACCACAGAATTTTTGGTGATTTCTAGAGAGCTGTGATGTCACATCCCATTTTTTCCTAGAAGTGACTACTGTCCCTCATGTCCCTGCCCCCTGATCTCCTGCAGGTTGCCAGGGCTTGTGCTAGTTGGGCAGCATATACATATAGAATCCGTGTTTTAAAAAATACTATCAATTTCCTATTTGCTTTTAGGACATCCTGCTTCTTACTTCTAAAAACTCTTCATGACATAAAGATCTGAAGGACTACTTTTCCCCATATGAATCCACATAACAATTTAGATCCTAAGGGCCCTACTAAAAATACCATCTAATCATTAGGATTTCACAGCAACAGAGCAGGTGCCTTTTCAGTGGCAGCTCATATTCTTTGCACTGGAACATCTAAGAAAGTAAACATTGCCTCATCGTCATTCAGTAGGATCTGCTCTTTGCTGTAGAATTTGTAGTTGCTAGCATATGATTTGAGCTGGGCATTCTGTATTGTGATTTTATATTCCGATTTGTTCTTGTTTGATTTTGTTTATACTGTAATCTTTTTTATTCTATTTTTACTGTAAATATAACAAAAAGTAAATATTTAAAAAGCCAACTGTCATTCTGTTGGGCTTCTCTCTCTCTCTCTCTGTTGGCCCAAACACCACTCGCTTTGCTGCAGGGGGACCTTTTCCTATCCCTCTGCATGTATAACGGATTTTGTCTTTTAACACAAGGAAGAGTCAGACACAATCTCTATAATTAAAGAGTTTTATTTCGAACATGGCACCAGTCAACAGTTTTAAACAGTTTAGGCTTTAATCAACAGTCCTATACAGTTTGATAATCTCAGCATATTGCAATTCAATTAACAGTTAGTCTTTGCCTATTACAATCTGGTACTAAAAGTAGAGGCATAGTTTCTTACCCCTGATGTTAACTTCAGATGGAGCTGTTTCTGTTCCTCTGTGTCCCGCTGGATGGTTCTCTCTGGATGAAGACTGACTGAAGACGACTGACTACTGACTACCAGCTATGCACCTTTTATCCTGTTTCCATCCCTGCTACTCCCTCTTCTCAACCAATCAGAAATATCTGACATCAGGGGTTTTCTCAATCAATCAATTAATAACTAAGGCCTCCCCATGTGACAGTATCCTCCCCTGTGTCAGGTCGTCCTAATTGTCCAAACATTCTATTTACTTATAAATATAGTTTTCCCGTCATTCATATTTGTTCTAGGCGATCATTAACAAAGTTCCCCAAATGTCCCAACTATCTTGTCCCCATTTGTCCAGGTCACGCAATCCCTCAGTGGCCAAACGCAAACAGAAAAAAATCGATTTCCACTGCAAATAGACAGAAATGAACCAAAGTCTGATTTGAGAGTTTTACATCTCATGTCCTGTTAGAATCAGGCCTGTGTTTAAGCGGCTCTGACAATGGGGTCTTTGAGGGGCTTCTGCAGATGTCTACAACTCCCCCCGTTTCATGCAATGACAGCCTTGGTTGTCGCGCATGAAGAACATATTCCACGAGCTGACTAAGCCTTGTTCGGCTCACGCTGTCTAGGAGGCGAGAAGTCGTGAAACCATGCAGTCCAGCCACACCTCACTCCCCCCGTTCCATCTCAAAGGTCCTGCAGTTGTTTCACTTTTGTTCGTACCCACAGGAAGATTGCAAGCATCAAAAGCAAAAGAATGGCTTGAATAATCAAAATGACAGTGATGGGGTGTGTAACGAGCTTCAGGACACCAGCTGCGGTAGGGCTTAGATCATAAAAGAAAAAGGAGGACCACCACGAGGCTCCCCCCAAGGATTCCACTTGCTCTGCTATGTGTAGGATTTTCTGACTGTCATGGCGTACTGCGAAGGCGCTTTTATCCCCTGTTCTCTTCACTTTCTCTAATTGTGTGACTAGTTCAGGGTGACTAATGACTTTCTTCAACATATTGATGTCCATCCCTAATGAAATAGGCCTAACCCGCTCGAATAACTGAGGCCTGTATTTCAACAGCTCCACCGTCCAGTGAGGAACATGATATTCAAAGTCACAACCTTTAATTCGGGCTATCTGACAGAAGCATCTGTTGATCTGGGTGGAAAGGTAAAACAACTTCAAATCATCCACTTGGATTAGTGGACAATGTGATCTTACACACACACATCCCTTCCCAGCATAAACAACAGAGCTCCCGGTTTCAGACTGAATTTCAAAGGAACACTTGTGTGTACCATTATCTTTTTCATAAAAACATTCGTCCCGTTGTTGAAAATTATGATCCTCGCAAATAAACCCGAGCGATCCATGTTGCACACAACCTTCGAAGCCTATAGTTTCCCACTTATCTGCTTTCCAATATGCCCATGCATGATGATCAATAGCATACATGACTAAGTTATCAGCGACTTGTATTCCCAACGGCACAATAGGAAAGATATCAAAATATTCATTTTGAGATACAGTTAACACAAATGCAATAATTAAGGCTTGTTCAGAACTGTAGGTGAAGCTCACAAGCTGCCACCATTCCATGAATTGCCTTTCTTCTTGAGTTACATTATTCCAGATCAAATATTTTCCAAGACATGAGGGGCTTCTGCAGATGTCTACAATATCCATGAAGTATTTTGATGTGGCAGGAAAAGTGACACTGAGGAGGAATGACCAATAATTGTTTATGTGAGTGCACTGAGACAATGACCGATTTCACACAAGAGCTGTGCTGCAGTCGTGCCTCCCTTTGCCCCGCTTCTATTGATCAATTTCCCACTCAAAGCAGTGTGGTCGCATTTTGACCCACAGCTTCGCCCAATTTTCCCTGCTGTTTCGTGATCCTGTTTTTTGAGGATCACGAAACCACGGGGGAAATTGGGCGAAGCCACGGGAAGGATGAGGCTGAAAGGGTACCACAGAGGGCCTGTTGATCTCAATAGGCACTACAAACAACCTTCAAAAATAATGGTTGTTACAGAGTTTTTGAAATCATAAAGTTCCTTGCTCACTCACACAAAAACCTCATGGAAGAAGAGAATGGCTTGTAATAATACTAGTTAATTAAACATAAAATATGCTGCAGGGGAGATGTAGGGTGCCTGTATGGTAGAACACCTGCAGTGCAATTCTATGCAGTACAATCCATACATTTCATCAGGTTTAAACTGGAGTAACTCTGCAGAGGATTGTACTGCGAATCTGGTTATATGAGACTCAGACAGACCCCAGGTATTTCTGTTTAAAAAATCTCTTGGTAGGCAGTGGGGCTGAAAAGGGCTTTTCCTTGGGTACTGGAACACAATTCTTATGACAGTGGTCCCTTTCATACAAGCTCTTTAACCTGCTTTGGCTTCTGAAGGCAAGCAGATTTTTAAAAAGTTTTTGTACACTTTAAGGAACTATATTTCTACAGTTGATGAAGCTTTAATCTGCATTTTCCAAAACCTGTTTTGCTCCATTTGGGGAAGGGCTGTTTTAGCTTTAAGGTATGTTAACTCTTTTTTAAAAAAACCCTCTGCCTTCTGAAGCCAAAGCAGGTTAAAGAACTCATATGAAAAGAGACCAGTATTAAACCCATCTCCTATATTTTCTAGGATCCTTCCTTCAGATACTTTTTTCTCTTCATTGATGATTTGTATGGAATGCAGACAGTTATATTGGGTTTCTTTACCTAAACCACATTTTGGCCCTGTTCACACGAGACGTTTTGGGCCGGGAGAGGGACGGATCGGGGCCACAGCAAATGGGCACGATCCCACAGCAACATGCGCCCGTTCCCAGCCCGTTCCCAATCCGCCCCTCTTGGCCAAAACCCGCATTTGGTTCTGTCCAAAAGGCTGCATCACTGCTGGCCGTGGGATTGCCGGCGCATCTTTTCGCCGGCGCATCCCTGGGCCCCGGCCGTACTGCGCATGCTTGAGCATGCGCAGGTCGGCAGCTTCCCCCTCCCATTTGTCTCTTCCTCCCCGGCATCTGATCGTGCCGGGGAGCAATAGCGCCACGGCTCAGGGGATCGTGGGATCCCGCCGTGGCGTCTCTTTTTTGGTGCGGCTTTTAAAAGCCACACTTTGGCCAGTGTTTTCCCTGCCATGTGGCAGGGGCCATAGAGTTTCTATCAATTCACCTCTTGACTTGGGAACATGATGGTAACATTTGAGAACTTTTGATCTGAGCAATTATCACAAGGGTTTAGTTTGAATACAACTTGAGATTGCTGAAATTCAGTAGAAAATTTTATTCACTGAGATTAAAGCAAGTGTTAAAATGCTAATCCACATTTTTCTTCTTTACAAATATAGTGCCTGTATCTTGTATTTTGGAGTTAAGAAATATCTGACAGTTCGGTTTGCTTCGGTTAATTGATTGAAGAGAGAAAACCTGTTAAGCAAAAGTAAGAGAAGGAAAAAAGTTCTGTAATCATTCCAAGATCTTCCTAGAGGGACAGAGACTGACTGCCTAAGTGCTAAACTAGACATTATGTTTAACATGGGAACTTGCAACAAATGGTTCCCCATGCGAAACTCAGTCCCCAAGCTCTGTTTAACTTCAGTACATGAACAGCCCTCTAACAGTGCAAATAGGGCTGTTCTGGGAAAACAGTGTGAGGTGGTAGCTCAAGCCCTTCCTTTATCTGTGTCCTGTTCCTGATCTGAATTGGAGCTCCATTCACTTGAGAATTGAGTTCCCATAATAAATTCACAGCTGCCATCTCACTGCAAGTCCCTATGGTGTGTCACATGTTAAATATAATGTCTAGTTAGGATCTAGTTGCTTCATTTTTGTTCCTATTTCTCCTCTGCCTAGATATCAGTACCAGCTCCTCTTTATATATTGCATTGTGGGATAAAGTTAAGACTTGTTGCAAACACAACAATGCTATGTGAAGCGATCACAATCCTCAGGGTGAGTATTGGTATTGTCTGAGTGTTTAGGCTGATTTTTACCATATGCAGTACATTAAATTGGTTCATTCATCAGTTCAGAAAAATGATTTTAAATGTGCTAATAGCCACAAGAATTATGCTAGCAATTTACTGGAAAACAAAATGTTTTAGATAAGGGTAAAGAAATGTATGGAATACAATTAAATTGGTGAGGCTAACAACATTATAATACAGAAAAAAAGTTAAGGGCTGGGGATTATATTTTTTTTCCCCATGTTCTGATATGTAGAAGGTGAGATGTAAATAGCTGGTAAAGGCATGAAAATTATCTTTATAATTAATGTCTGTACAGCATTGTATGGAAGCAGTTTCATTGCTTTGTAGGAAACAGGATATGTAAATAGGTGATAAACAAGATGAATGTATGCATATATATTTTTAATATTTATTGAGTAAATTATTGCAATATTGTGTGTTTTGATGAATAAAAATATTGTATGAGACTACTGTGTGGAATCATCGAAAGCATTAGTGTTAGTTGCCACCTCTTGTTGTGTAGTGGGTTTGATGCATGAAGAACCGGATACAGCATGATTATCAGCTCATAGTTTACTGGTACACAACCGAACAACCAATACTGGCCAGGCGGCCAACTATATACAGTCCCAGGGAGCCACCCGCAGGTCTCATTGGAGGGTTTAAACTTCCCGCCAAAGTTCCTATTGGTCCCTGCTTGGGGTTTCAGAATCCTAGTCCCTATTGTTCTCTGGAGCCAAGCTATGCTGCAAGTTTGTGGTGCCTAGTGCCGGTCAGCGGACATAACACCCCTCCCCCCCATAGTTCAAACCCAGCCTATGTGACATAGCCTTTTAAATAGATTGGGGTCCGGCGTTCTCACATGGAGTTCCTCAGAGCTGGAACTGGAACATCGGGAGGCCTGTCTGGTACAGTGACCGGTGTACTGGGAGGTGGAGGCAGCAGAGCCTCTTCTGGAGCTGAGATGGAGGCAGACACTCTGTCTTCAGGTGTGGTTGTGGTAATGGGGGCTTGTTCCTGTAAACTCCCATTGGGAATCTCATGTTACAGGATGTCTGGCAGACCCACCTCAGTGTTTCCCGGGGCCAGGACACCCGCCGAAGCCGGGAACAGGCACCTTCGCAGCTGGTCAACATGCTTCCACAAGACCTGTCCGCAGTCTGTTGAGACCTCATAGGATACGGGGCCAGTGGGACGGATGATCCGGCCAGCTATCCATTTGGGGCCCTTGCCATAATTCCGGATGTATATGGGGTCTTCCGTGAAGAAACCCTGTGGTGCCTCCCTCTGTTCAGACAGACTGCGTCACTCTGGGGCCCTGTTTGGATGCAGTCTGTCCAAGAGAATCGCGGGCCACCAACCCATTAGGAGTTCCGCAGGGCAGTGGCCATTGACCGGGTTTGGGGTGGTCCATTGCACCAGGAGGAAGCGTGCCAGATGGAATTCCCAGTCCCCCTCCATCAGGCAGCTGAGGGCTTCTTTGGCAGTGCGCACCATCCATTCCGTCTGGCCATTGGTGGCAAAGTGAAATGGGGCAGGCCGCATGTGTTGGATCAGGTTGCTGCAGAGGAACTCCTGGAATTCCTCCAAGGTGAACGCCGTCCCATTATCCGAGACAATGGTGTCTGGCAACCCATGGGTAGCGAAGATCCAGCGGAGTACCCAGATGATGACTTTGGAGGAGGTGGTGGAGACCAGGCTTATCTCCAGCCATTTCGAGTAAGAGTTGACCGTGACCAAAAACCGTCTGTGGAACAGCCCGGCAAAATCCATGTGGAGCCTTGACCACGGCGTCCGGGTGGATTCCCAGGCTTGAGTGGGTGTGCTCGGTGGATGAGGCCTGACGGCTTGGCATGTTTGACAGCGCTTCACCCAAGCCTCCACCTCTGCATCGATCCCTGGCCACCATACATAGCTCTGGGCCAGGGCCTTCATCCAGATGATCCTGGGATGGGCCTCATGTAGAGCTTGCAGGACTGTGGGACGCAGTATGCTGGAGATGATTACCCTGTCTCCCCACAATAAACAGCCCTTGTAAGCAGACAACTCATCTCAGTGAGCGGCAAAGGCTGTGAACTTGGGTCCTTCTGCAGTCACAGGCCACCCCCTCACCACCCAGCCCAGAACCTGGGAGATGACGGGGTCCCTGGCTGAGTGGCGGGTGATGTCTGCCACCTGGAGGGGGGAATCAGGGAGGTCCTCTACCTGCAGAACATGGTGGGTGGGAGCCGAGTCGGCCTCCATGGACAGCAAGGGCAGGCGGCTCAGGGCATCGGCATGGCCCATAGCTTTGCCCGGGCAATGCTGCAGGGTGTAGGAGTAGCCGGATTAAAAAATAGACCACCGCAGGACCTGTGGGGAAAGGACCTGCGGAGTCTTACAATCTGAGGCGAAGAAGCCAAAGAGGGGATGATGATCCGTGGCAATGGTGAAGGGCTGGCCATACACAAAGTCATGAAAAAAAGTTACGCCGGCCACAATCACCAGGCCCTCCCAGTCAATCTGGGCACAGTTCCGCTCCGCCGCCGACAGCGTCCGAGAATAGTAAGCAATGGGCACCTCCCAGCCATCCAGGAGATGGTGGGCCAACACCACACCGATACCATAGGGGGACGCATCGCAGGCCAGAACCACTGGCAGGGACTCATCAAAATGTGCCAGAGATGTGCTGCATGTAGACTTATTTGGGTAACAGACACACTGGAATTTCCAGAAGTTGGCTTTAAAATGGATTTAGATTTTTTTGCCACGTGCAGTACCAAAAACATAGTTTATTTACTCCAGTGTGTTTGCAATAAAAAAATACATAGGTGAATCTACACGCATGCTCCGTACACGTATATTGGAACACAAATCTTGTGTGAAACATGAATGCATCGAGGCTCCTATTGTACAACATTTCAGAAGTATGGGACACGGTCCTGAGAACTTTAAGGTAGTTGTCTTAGAGGTTATATGCCCAACCAAATATAGCAAAGTAGATACATGCAAAACGCTCATCAGAAGGGAGGCATTTTGGATTCACCGATTAAATACCATTCACCCAGGGGGCTTGAATGCTGCATTGGATCTCTCCTGTTTTTTATGAATATTTCAACTAGAAAAAATAGGACCCAGCAATTCAGATAACAAAGACAAACAACATATTGCTGAAGAAGTTCATAGTATAATAAATATGACAATACAAATGCTTATTGTGATTGTTGGTTTTTTTCAACAGATGAATACATCAAGAGACCAAAGTCTCAATGCAGGCAGGACGAACCTTCCCAGGCTTGACTGTCCGTTTCGACCTTTCGTCTTTATCAAACATTCTATCGAAAATAAAACAATTTGATAGTGGGGGAAGCCAACTCTAAAGGAAGTCCATTCGCAATTTTTCTTAATAAAACTTGTTAATACATACAGTTTGTAGAAGTCTATCTTCGATACATGATTTTCAACACTGTGTGCAAAATTTCTATAAGTATAAATATAAATACATAGGGTAAGTTAATAAATACCAATATCATATTTTCCAATTCATACACTCCATACAATAATAGAAAATTCATCTTAAACAGTAACAAAAAAATCTTTATAATCACAATGAAAAAACATCTTACCGAAGGTGGCTACTTCAAGCTCTCATAGTAAACAATTCCCTCAGGATAATGCATTAAACTGTGTATAACAAGACCTTCAATATAAAGTACAACGGGCATCACGTGTCCTTGCTGAAAGGGAGGTCAACGTATCATGCTCCCATGTAGCCTATACTGCTATATCCAAAGTGCTGTAACACTAGAGAATCACTCGCTGGTACTGCGCTAATCCTAGTCACCCAAGAAGCAAGACAGATCTAAAGCGGCATTGAGCCCCGATGGTTGTTCTGTCCTAAGTTTGAAAGTCCACGCTGCTTCTCTTTGTAACAATAATTTTTTTCATGTCCATACTAGTATAAGCTCTGACTACTTCTAATACAAGACATTTAAAATCATTACAATCATGGTTGGCATCGACAAAGTGCTGGACCATCGGGGCTGTCATGTGTGTGTTTGATTTTGGATAGTTCTTTGCCAAGACCCTGTTCTAGTCA